>NC_048582.1:46350189-46650189 GCF_013265735.2 Oncorhynchus mykiss
CCAACATTACATACCGCTGCTTTGGTCTGCATGGATAAACCAGAGAACAGAGATCTGCCCACCAAATGAAACACTCTGTAATGTAAGATCTTAAATAAAGACATGGAACAAGTCTGGTCGTAAAGCTCCATTTAAAAATGATGAATTGCACCAAATCCTCCGACTCCAGGCTATATGGTGTAACTGGTGACCTCAGCATGCCAGATTATATGCAACTAGTATCCTCAGCCTGCCAGGCTATTCAGTATAAATGGTGACCTCAGCCTGCCAGGCCGGCCAGTGTAAACGGTGACCTCAGCCTTCCAGGCTATTCAGTGTAAATTGTGACCTCAGCCTGCCAAGCTATTCCGTGTAAATGGTGACCTCCAGCCTGCCAGACTATTCAGTTTAAATGGTGAAAAGGCTGCCCTCTGTCAACTCTATTTTCAGCCCAGCACAATAACTCTGCTTTTATTTAAAGCAGGCTTAACTACTGTAATGCTCTCCTGTATGGCCTACCCAATAAAGTCATTGGCAAAACATACAAGAGCAGACGGAGAACACACATTACACCGGTTTTAAGGTCTCTACACTGGCTGCTTGTGAGTTTTAGAATTCATTTTGAGTTTCTTCGATTGGTTTTTAAATCAATCCACGATTGTGCACCCCAATACATGTCAGACATGCTTTTAAGTTCTGTACCCAGTAGGTCCCTCAGGTCCTCTGGTACTGGCCTTTTAACTATCCCAAAGCCCAGGACCAAGAGGCATGGAGAGGCAGCCTTTAGTTATTCTGTCCCCAGCCTCTGGAACAGCCTGCCAGAGAACCTGAGGGGGGCCAAAACTGTGGACATATTTAAAAGAGATCTTAAAACGCAAGTTTTTAGCTTGGCTTTTCCTTAGGGTGCTTTTCAGTTTGTCATGTCATTCTTCTGTTTGTTATCTTATGCTTGTTGTGTAGTAAATAATTCAGCTTTTATTTTATTTGTATTGTTTAAAACAAAAAAATGTTCCTGTAAAGCACATTGCGTTGCATTCCATTTCTGAAATGTGCTGTATAAATAAAGTCTGATTTTGATTTGAACCCAGGCAGCCACACAAAGACATGATATCCCCCTGTTTTTTTTATCTCCTTTTCTCCTTGTTGATCTTGCCACCAGCCCAGTTCCCCCCGTGGTTCTCCTGCTCTAAACCCCAGGTTCTCTCCCTCTGTCTCCCCTTTCATAAAGCCCGGGTTTGATGTGCTTCCTGGGGATCCGGTAAGAGGTTGGCTCAGCAGCAGGGCGGCGCACCGGGTGACTCAGCGGGAGGAGAAACCAGCAGACTGACACTATCACTCCTCTCCTGTAGCACAGGGCTCAGAGCGAAGCTAAGCACTCACAATTGATTTAATCACTGTGTATAGAACTGGAGGGGGGGGGGGGGGGCATAAAGGATGGCTCTGTTCAGGATTTCCTAACCCTGTTTTAAAACCTAACCTTGGTTAGCCTGTCTGCTGCCTTCGAAACGAGAGGCTGAACCTCTGTAGAGTTTAGTAGTTCAGACAGTGGCTGTCTGTGTCCCAAATTTCACCCTATTCCTGTGGAATTACAGGGTGGTAGACAAGGTAAAGGACTGTGGTATTACAGGGTAGACAAGGTAAAGGACTGTGGTATTACAGGGTGGTAGACAAGGTAAAGAACTGTGGTATTACAGGGTTGTATAGACAAGGTAAAGAACTGTGGTATTACAGGGTTGTATAGATAAGGTAAAGGACTGTGGAATTACAGGGTGGTAGACAAGGTAAAGAACTGTGGTATTACAGGGTTGTATAGACAAGGTAAAGGACTGTGGAATTACAGGGTGGTAGACAAGGTATAGAACTGTGGTATTACAGGTGGTAGACAAGGTAAAGGACTGTGGTATTACAGGTGGTAGACCACCTTGTCTATACAACCCTGTAATACCACAGTTCTTTACCTTGTCTATACAACCCTGTAATACCACAGTTCTTTACCTTGTCTATACAAACCTGTAATACCACAGTTCTTTACCTTGTCTATACAACCCTGTAATACCACAGTTCTTTACCTTGTCTATACAACCCTGTAATACCACAGTTCTTTACCTTGTCTATACAACCCTGTAATACCACAGTTCTTTACCTTGTCTATACAACCCTGTAATACCACAGTTCTTTACCTTGTCTATACAACCCTGTAATACCACAGTTCTTTACCTTGTCTATACAAACCTGTAATACCACA
The DNA here is from genome assembly GCF_013265735.2 of Oncorhynchus mykiss. NCBI lineage: Eukaryota > Metazoa > Chordata > Actinopteri > Salmoniformes > Salmonidae > Oncorhynchus > Oncorhynchus mykiss. Next base: position 46,352,414 of record NC_048582.1, read on the forward strand.
GTTCTTTACCTTGTCTATACAACCCTGTAATACCACAGTTCTTTACCTTGTCTATACAACCCTGTAATACCACAGTTCTTTACCTTGTCTATACAACCCTGTAATACCACAGTTCTTTACCTTGTCTATACAACCCTGTAATACCACAGTTCTTTACCTTGTCTATACAACCCTGTAATATCACAGTTCTTTACCTTGTCTATACAACCCTGTAATACCACAGTTCTTTACCTTGTCTATACAACCCTGTAATACCACAGTTCTTTACCTTGTCTATACAACCCTGTAATACCACAGTTCTTTACCTTGTCTATACAACCCTGTAATACCACAGTTCTTTACCTTGTCTATACAACCCTGTAATACAACAAGTCCTTTACCTTGTCTATACAACCCTGTAAAACCACAGTTCCTTTACCTTGTCTACCACCCTGTAATTCCACAGTCCTTTACCTTGTCTACCACCCTGTAATTCAACAGTCCTTTACCTTTACCTGTAATACCACAGTTCTTTACCTTGTCTACCACCCTGTAATACCACAGTCCTTTACCTTGTCTACCACCTGTAATACCACAGTTCTATACCTTGTCTACCACCCTGTAATTCCACAGTCCTTTACCTTGTCTATACAACCCTGTAATATCACAGTTCTTTACCTTGTCTACCACCCTGTAATTCCACAGTCCTTTACCTTATCTATACAACCCTGTAATACCACAGTTCTTTACCTTGTCTACAACCCTGTAATACCACAGGGTTGTAGACAAGGTAAATTACTGTGGTATTACAGGGTGGTAGACAAGATAAAGAACTGTGGTATTACAGGGTTGTAGACAAGGTAAATTACTGTGGTATTACAGGGTTGTAGACAAGGTAAAGAACTGTGGTATTACAGGGTTGTATAGACAAGGTAAAGAACTGTGGTATTACAGGGTTGTATAGACAAGGTAAAGAACTGTGGTATTACAGGGTTGTATAGACAAGGTAAAGAACTGTGGTATTACAGGGTTGTATAGACAAGGTAAAGAACTGTGGTATTACAGGGTTGTATAGACAAGGTAAAGAACTGTGGTATTACAGGGTTGTATAGACAAGGTAAAGAACTGTGGTATCACAGGGTTGTATAGACAAGGTAAAGAACTGTGGTATTACAGGGTTGTATAGACAAGGTAAAGAACTGTGGTATTACAGGGTTGTATAGACAAGATAAAGAACTGTGGTATTACAGGGTTGTATAGACAAGGTAAAGAACTGTGGTATTACAGGGTTGTATAGACAAGGTAAAGAACTGTGGTATTACAGGGTTGTATAGACAAGGTAAAGAACTGTGGTATTACAGGGTTGTATAGACAAGGTAAAGGACTGTGGTATTACAGGGTTGTATAGACAAGGTAAAGAACTGTGGTGTTACAGGGTTGTATAGACAAGGTATAGGACTGTGGTATTACAGGGTGGTAGACAAGGTAAAGAACTGTGGTATTACAGGGTGGTAGACAAGGTAAAGAACTGTGGTATTACAGGGTGGTAGATTAGGTACAGAACTGTGGTATTACAGGGTGGTAGACAAGGTAAAGGACTGTGGTATTACAGGTGGTAGACAAGGTATAGAACTGTGGTATTATAGGGTTGTAGACAAGTTATAGAACTGTGGTATTACAGGGTGGTAGACAAGGTATAGAACTGTGGTATTACAGGGTGGTAGACAAGGTATAGAACTGTGGTATTACAGGTGGTAGACAAGGTAAAGGACAGTGGTTTTACAGGGTGGTAGACAAGGTAAAGAACTGTGGTATTACAGGGTGGTAGACAAGGTAAAGGACTGTGGTTTTACAGGGCAGTAGACAAGGTAAAGAACTGTGGTATTACAGGTGGTAGACAAGGTATAGAACTGTGGTATTACAGGGTTGTAGACAAGGTATAGAACTGTGGTATTACAGGGTGGTAGACAAGGTATAGAACTGTGGTATTACAGGTGGTAGACAATGTATAGAACTGTGGTTTTACAGGGTGGTAGACAAGGTATAGAACTGTGGTATTACAGGTGGTAGACAATGTATAGAACTGTGGTATTACAGGTGGTAGACATTGTAAAAATGGTGTGATTGCAAGGCGGTGGACAGGGTAATGGACTGAGGTATTATAGGGTGGTAGACAAGATAAAGAACTGGGGTGTTACAGGGTTGTATAGACAAGGTAAAGAACGGTGGTATTACAGGGTTGTAGACAAGGTAAATTACTGTTGTATTACAGGGTGGTAGACAAGATAAAGAACTGTGGTATTACAGGGTTGTAGACAAGGTAAATTACTGTGGTATTACAGGGTTGTAGACAAGGTAAAGAACTGTGGTATTACAGGGTTGTATAGACAAGGTAAAGAACTGTGGTATTACAGGGTTGTATAGACAAGGTAAAGAACTGTGGTATTACAGGGTTGTATAGACAAGGTAAAGAACTGTGGTATTACAGGGTTGTATAGACAAGGTAAAGAACTGTGGTTTTACAGGGTTGTATAGACAAGGTAAAGAACTGTGGTATTACAGGGTTGTATAGACAAGGTAAAGAACTGTGGTATTACAGGGTTGTATAGACAAGGTAAAGAACTGTGGTATTACAGGGTTGTATAGACAAGGTAAAGAACTGTGGTATTACAGGGTTGTATAGACAAGGTAAAGAACTGTGGTATTACAGGGTTGTATAGACAAGGTAAAGAACTGTGGTATTACAGGGTTGTATAGACAAGGTAAAGAACTGTGGTATTACAGGGTTGTATAGACAAGATAAAGAACTGTGGTATTACAGGGTTGTATAGACAAGGTAAAGAACTGTGGTATTACAGGGTTGTATAGACAAGGTAAAGAACTGTGGTATTACAGGGTTGTATAGACAAGGTAAAGAACTGTGGTATTACAGGGTTGTATAGACAAGGTAAAGGACTGTGGTATTACAGGGTTGTGTAGACAAGGTAAAGAACTGTGGTGTTACAGGGTTGTATAGACAAGGTATAGGACTGTGGTATTACAGGGTGGTAGACAAGGTAAAGAACTGTGGTATTACAGGGTGGTAGACAAGGTAAAGAACTGTGGTATTACAGGGTGGTAGATTAGGTACAGAACTGTGGTATTACAGGGTGGTAGACAAGGTAAAGGACTGTGGTATTACAGGTGGTAGACAAGGTATAGAACTGTGGTATTATAGGGTTGTAGACAAGTTATAGAACTGTGGTATTACAGGGTGGTAGACAAGGTATAGAACTGTGGTATTACAGGGTGGTAGACAAGGTATAGAACTGTGGTATTACAGGTGGTAGACAAGGTAAAGGACAGTGGTTTTACAGGGTGGTAGACAAGGTAAAGAACTGTGGTATTACAGGGTGGTAGACAAGGTAAAGGACTGTGGTTTTACAGGGCAGTAGACAAGGTAAAGAACTGTGGTATTACAGGTGGTAGACAAGGTATAGAACTGTGGTATTACAGGGTTGTAGACAAGGTATAGAACTGTGGTATTACAGGGTGGTAGACAAGGTATAGAACTGTGGTATTACAGGTGGTAGACAATGTATAGAACTGTGGTTTTACAGGGTGGTAGACAAGGTATAGAACTGTGGTATTACAGGTGGTAGACAATGTATAGAACTGTGGTATTACAGGTGGTAGACAAGGTATACCACTGTGGATTTACAGGGTGGTAGACATTGTAAAAATGGTGTGATTGCAAGGCGGTGGACAGGGTAATGGACTGAGGTATTATAGGGTGGTAGACAAGATAAAGAACTGTGGTATTACAGGGTTGTAGACAAGGTAAATTACTGTGGTATTACAGGGTTGTAGACAAGGTAAAGAACTGTGGTATTACAGGGTTGTATAGACAAGGTAAAGAACTGTGGTATTACAGGGTTGTATAGACAAGGTAAAGAACTGTGGTATTACAGGGTTGTATAGACAAGGTAAAGAACTGTGGTATTACAGGGTTGTATAGACAAGGTAAAGAACTGTGGTATTACAGGGTTGTATAGACAAGGTAAAGAACTGTGGTATTACAGGGTTGTATAGACAAGGTAAAGAACTGTGGTATTACAGGGTTGTATAGACAAGGTAAAGAACTGTGGTATTACAGGTTTGTGTAGACAAGGTGGATATTAAAGTTCATAGGTCTTAGTGTATTTTGACTGAGCTGAACATGATAGCAGGGAATCAACTTAATGTGGTGGTACTGACTACATTTCGTAATTTAGCAGACACCCTTATCCAGAGTGAGTTACTTTACTGAGTGCATACATTTTCGTACGGTTCCCCCATGGGAATCGAACCCACAGCACTGGTGCATGCTCTACCAACTGACCTACATGGGACCATAGGACGAATTGGTTATTTAATCCTATTTCACATGACTTATTTACTGAGAGGAGTATACAGTGTGCTTAACCTACTCTGTGTGACCTTTTAACACTAAGGTGGTTGAGATGGTCGGTACCACAGAATTATACAGAACAGTATTGTATGGTACCTCTATGGCTGGTACAGTCATCATCATAAGGGTGAAATACTCCATTCGTGAGTGGAACAGCTGTTTCGCTGTGGTCTGAAGACCAGCTCCTTTTCCCAGCTGTGGCTCAGACTCTCCCCAAAGTAGTCACAAAGCATCTCGGAGTAGAGGTGCTGATCTAGGATCTGTTTGGCCTTTAAAATAATAATGAATATGATTTTATGGTCAGGGGGGACCTGATCATAGAGCAGCCTTCCTACGCTGAGACGCTTTATGAATGGGGGCCTTGAAATGGATCACCACACAGTAGACCTGGACAAAGGTTGCTGCACTCTGTGGCCGGGGCTGCTGAAGGCAATGACAAAGGAAATATGACAAAGAAAATATGCATGAAAACAATATGGGCCTGCTTCCCGGCAATTAATGTAGAGTGAATCGATGCTGCTGCTGGATTGTCTGTTTTCCTGCATTATTTCTGGGCTTGGAGAAGAGATTGGTATCGGTAGACAGGTCATCTTAGTGAAAATGATATCAGATTTGATTAGAAAATATATTTTGAGGAGGATCTCTTCAAAATCCACTTCTGCGGGTAGAAAGAGAACCTTTCAGATTAAGTGGCTCAGCTGCATGTTAGACATTTCAATGACGATCCAGAGGCTGAGACGCTGTTATGAGGAGGGGATGGAGGGATGGAAGGGAGGAGTGGCGGTTTCGGTTTACCCAGGGGAGAGCTACTGTAATCCATCAGCCTGGCTGCCCCTTCAGATCCTTCAGCACATTCAGACCAGCTGCCTGACCAGCTCTCTCTCTCTTTCTCTCTCTCTCTCTCTTCCCTTCATCCCTCTCCCTCTCTCTTTCTCTCCCCTTCATCCCTCTGTTTTTCTCTCCCCTTCATCCCGCTCTCTCTCTCTCTCTCTCTCTCCCCTTCATCACTCTCTCTTTCTCTCCCCTTCATCCCTCTGTTTTTCTCTCCCCTTCATCCCGCTCTCTCTCTCTCTCTCTCTCTCCCCTTCATCCCTCTCTTTTTCTCTCCCCTTCATCCCTCTCTCTTTCTCTCTCTCTCTCTCTCCCCTTCATCCCTCCCCTTCATCCCTCTCCCTCTCTCTTTCTCTCCCCTTCATCCCTCTCTTTTTCTCTCCCCTTCATCCCTCTCTTTTTCTCTCCCCTTCATCCCTCTCTTTCTATCCCCTTCATCCTGCTCTCTCTCTCTCTCTCTCTCTCTCTCTCTCCCTTTAACTCTCTCCCTCTCCCTCTGTCGCTCTCTCTCTCTTTGCATTTTCACATTTGCTGGGTTTGCATTTTGAAAGCGCTGAATGATTTGCGTTGTCTAGGAAAAAGTATTGATGATTTCAGTTGTAGGACACATTGATGTGAGCACCTTGAACCTTCCCTTGATGTATTTGTTTTTTAGAGACTAACATTCATCTTCTGACGGTATGCCTCCATAACAACCATGACTGGTGTAAAAGCTGTAAAGGTCTTGCTCAAGTGTTTTATAAACTAGACTGAATAAGAGCACTTGAAGCAGAGCTGTGTATAGTCCATATAACGATAGGCCTCATGGATTTGGACTCTGCCCAGAGTGGGTGAAAATGCACTTTGGTGATGAAATGTCCCAGCCTTACCTTATAAAATACATTTGACCAAGACAACTATGATTATTCATGTTCAGAATCTTTCGGTGGGGTCTTTCTCTAACATATCGTTAACAGTATATAACAAAAGTTGGATTTTGTAACCTAACCCATCCAATAATAAGCACCGAGCTCTGTTATTATTATTCATGACCTTTCGTGGTATCCAATTGGTAGTTACAGTCTTGTCTCATTGCTGCAACTCCCATATGGACTCAGGAGAGGCGATGGTCGAGAGCCGTGCATCCTCTGAAACATGACAACTACCAAGCCGCACTGCTTCCTGACACAATGCCCGCTTAACCCGGAAGCCAGCCGCACCAATGTGTTCGAGGAAACCGTGTCAGCGTGCATTGCGCCCGGCCCGCCACAGGAGTCACTAGAGCGCGATGGGACAAGGACAGCCCAGCCAGCCAAACCCTCCCCTAAACTGGACAACGCTGGGCCAATTGTGTGCCGCCCCATGGGTCTCCTAGTCACAGCCGGCTGCGACACAGCCTGGGATCGAACCAGGATCTGTAGCGACGCAGCTCGGGAGGCCCTGCACCACTCGGGAGGCCCAGCAACTGAGCGCTGTTGACAGAGAGGTGCCGCTTTCTTGCAATAACTTTTGAGGATTTTACATGTTGTGGTGGTTGTCCTCAAAGTTGTTTCCGCAGTTCACAAAAAGCTACATTTGCATGACACAAATTTAATAAAATGTAAAAGGCTTTTAAGTAAAGTAAAACGTTTTGGGTACTCTCAGTGCTCCAATGACATTTCACAGAAATACTCTTGTTTTTGTGAGAAATCTTATAAGAAGAACAGGCATTTCACATGAATATGAAAATACTACATGTCATGTCTCAAAATCCAAATCTATCTTACCTCTATTTTGTTTTATGTCCTCTGGATTTGAGAAGAAAGATGAGTTCAACGGTGAGCCTGTCAGTTGGCCTTAATTCTCGCACAGCATCAGCACAGCTGACGCAATGCTATTTTCCCCATTTTTTTTTTTTTTACAAAAAAAATTCTCTGGCCTGCATTGATTTACTGACCCTATTTTTGACCATCCTACAAGGGTAAAAACTCCAATAACTTTTAAACGGCTTATGATATAGTTATTGCCAAAAAATCGATAGTTACATATTGGGATATTATTGTTGACGATATTGTATCTTATTGTTTTGACAACGATCGCAATATTATTTTTTGTACCAAAACTCCAGTATTTTTCCTTCATATCCTCCATCTTCTTTTGAAATAGGGAGTCAATTTGTTATCAGCACTTTTATTTCCATGACTGATCAAAACTCACTTTCTCATGGCTCTCTCTTATCACTCTGCAGCAGACATTTGGTGAGCGATATGTTAGGAACAGCAACTCAAACTAAAATGACAATACATATAGAATTGTGAGAATCGCAATACATATCGTATCGGCACCTAATTATCATGATAATATAGTATTTTGAGGTCCATGGCAATTCCCAGCACTGTTATTTGACCCATTGGTCAAAAGATGCATAAATAATTGGACACCCTACAATAGTGTTTCGTAAACTCTGTCCTCGGTACCCCAAGGGGTGGACATCTTGTTTTTTGCCCTAACACTACACAGCTGATTAAAATGATCATACCTTGATAAGTTGATTATTTGAATCAGCTGTGTAGTGATAGGGCAAAAAACAAAATGTGGGAAACCATGCCCTATAATTGAATCTTTAAGAACTTTGAATCACCTAAATAAAAGCTAGACAGTCAGGGAGAAGTGACAATAACAAAAAAAATGAATTTAGCATTATTGTTTTTGTTTTTATGTTTAAACAAAAGAACACAGCGTTAGCCATGGCAAAATGCATAACTAGCGTTAAAACGGCTCCATGGCAAAATGCATAACTAGCGTTAAAACGGCTCCATTGCAAAATGCATAACTAGCGTTAAAACGGCTCCATGGCAAAATGCATAACTAGCGTTAAAACGGCTCCATGGCAAAATGCATAACTAGCGTTAAAACGGCTCCATTGCAAAATGCATAACTAGCGTTAAAACGGCTCCATTGCAAAATGCATATCTAGCGTTAAAACGGCTCCATGGCAAAATGCATAACTAGCGTTAAAACGGCTCCATTGCAAAATGCATAACTAGCGTTAAAACGGCTCCATGGCAAAATGCATAACTAGCGTTAAAACGGCTCCATGGCAAAATGCATAACTAGCGTTAAAACGGCTCCATGGCAAAATGCATAACTAGCGTTAAAACGGCTCCATTGCAAAATGCATAACTACCGTTAAAACGGCTCCATTGCAAAATGCATAACTAGCGTTAAAACGGCTCCATTGCAAAATGCATAACTAGCGTTAAAACGGCTCCATTGCAAAATGCATAACTAGCGTTAAAACGGCTCCATTGCAAAATGCATAACTAGTGTTAAAACGGCTCCATTGCAAAATGCATAACTAGCGTTAAAACGGCTCCATTGCAAAATGCATAACTAGCGTTAAAACGGCTCCATTGCAAAATGCATAACTAGCGTTAAAACGGCTCCATGGCAAAATGCATAACTAGCGTTAAAACGGCTCCATTGCAAAATGCATAACTAGCGTTAAAACGGCTCCATTGCAAAATGCATAACTAGCGTTAAAACGTCTCCATTGCAAAATGCATAACTAGCGTTAAAACGGCTCCATTGCAAAATGCATAACTAGCGTTAAAACGGCTCCATTGCAAAATGCATAACTAGCGTTAAAACGGCTTCATTGCAAAATGCATAACTAGCGTTAAAACGGCTCCATTGCAAAATGCATAACTAGCGTTAAAACGGCTCCATTGCAAAATGCATAACTAGCGTTAAAACGGCTTCATTGCAAAATGCATAACTAGCGTTAAAACGGCTCCATGGCAAAATGCATAACTAGCGTTAAAACGGCTCCATTGCAAAATGCATAACTAGCGTTAAAACGGCTCCATTGCAAAATGCATAACTAGCGTTAAAACGGCTTCATTGCAAAATGCATAACTAGCGTTAAAACGGCTCCATGGCAAAATGCATAACTAGCGTTAAAACGGCTCCATTGCAAAATGCATAACTAGCGTTAAAACGGCTCCATGGCTAAATGCATAACTAGCGTTAAAACGGCTCCATTGCAAAATGCATAACTAGCGTTAAAACGGCTTCATTGCAAAATGCATAACTAGCGTTAAAACGGCTCCATTGCAAAATGCATAACTAGCGTTAAAACGGCTCCATTGCAAAATGCATAACTAGCGTTAAAACGGCTTCATTGCAAAATGCATAACTAGCGTTAAAACGGCTCCATGGCAAAATGCATAACTAGCGTTAAAACGGCTCCATTGCAAAATGCATAACTAGCGTTAACCTTTCTGATCTCCCCATCCCGGATCCGGGTTCGTGAATACAGACTCAAGCTCATTACCATAACGCAACGTTAACTATTCATGAAAATCGCAAATGAAATGAAATAAATATGCTAGCTCTCAAGCTTAGCCTTTTGTTAACAACACTGTCATCTCAGATTTTCAAAATATGCTTCTCAACCATTGCAAAACAATCATTTGTGTAACAGTATTGATGGCTAACGTAGCATTTAGCATTAGCATTCAGCTGGCAACATTTACACAAAAAAACAGAAAAGCATTCAAAAAAATCATTTACCTTTGAAGAACTTCAGATGTTTTCATTGAGGAGACTCTCAGATAGCAAATGTTCAGTTTTTCCTGAAAGATTATTTGTTTAGGACAAATCGCTCCGTTTTCTGCGTCACGTTTAGCTATGAAAAAACCCCTGTATCCAGGATTGTGTAAATCTATCAGCAAGCTCATTAGCATAACACAACGTTAACTATTTATGAAAATCGCAAATGAAATGAAATAAATATGCCATCTCTCAAGCTTAGCCTTTTGTAAACAACACTGTCATCTCAGATTTTCAAAATATGCTTCTCAACCATAGGAAAACAATCATTTGTGTAAAAGTAGCTAGCTAGAGTTAGCATTTCGCGTTAGCATTTAGCGTTAGCATTAGCGTTAGCATCCAGCACGCAACATTAACAAAAACATAAAAGCCTTCAAATAAAATCATTTACCTTTGAAGAACTTCTGATGTTTTCAATGAGGATACTCTCAGTTAGATAGCAGATGCTCAGTTTTTCCAAAAAGATTCCTTGTGTATTAGAAATAGCTCCGTTTTATACATCACATTTGGCTACCAAAAAAAATCCATAAATTCAGTCCTCAAAACGCAAACTTTTTTCCAAATTAACTCCATAATATCGACTGAAAACATGGCAAACGTTGTTTAGAATCAATCCTCAAGGTGTTTTTCACATATCTCTTCATTGATACATCGTTCTTGGAAACATGCTTTCTCTCCTGAATCCCAGGAGAAAATGACCGCACCTGAAGATTACGCACAAATTTAGACAAAGGACACCGGGCGGACCTCTGGAAAATGTAGTCTCTTATGGCCAATCTTCCAATGATATGCCTACAAATACGTCACAATGCTGCTAAGACCTTGGGCGAACGACAGAAAGTGTAGGCTCATTCCTTGCGCAATCACAGCCATATAAGGAGAGAATGGAAAACAGAGCTTCAGAAATTCTGCTAATTCCTGGGTGATGCATCATCTTGGTTTCGCCTGTAGAATGAGTTCTGGGGCACTTACAGACAAAATCTTTGCAGATTCTGAAACTTCAGAGTGTTTTCTTTCCAAAACTGTCAAGAATATGCATAGTCGAGCATCTTTTCGTGACAAAATATCGCGCTTAAAACGGGAACGTTTTTTATCCAAAAATGAAATAGCGCCCCTAGAGCTCTAACTGGTTAAAACGGCTCCATGGCTAAATGCATAACTAGCGTTAAAACGGCTCCATTGCAAAATGCATAACTAGCGTTAAAACGGCTTCATTGCAAAATGCATAACTAGTGTTAAAACGGCTCCATTGCAAAATGCATAACTAGCGTTAAAACGGCTCCATGGCAAAATGTGTAGAATTGCAGGAAATTAGCTTCAAAACTACAAACATTTCTCTACCCCACAAGCATTTTCTCTAGAATTTGGCCACCCTGGCGGGCCAACCCCGCCCATTGCCACGCCCCTGCCATTCCCACCAACTAAGTCCCTTTTTAATTCAGAAAAAACCCTGGGCCTGCATAAATAATGAATGTCCAGATTTGTATCATCCTGTAGTACAATAACAGGACAGATAGTTGTGTTTTCTGACCACTGATGCTATCTCACTCGTGTTCTGTTACAGTAACACCCCACGTGCTATGAGAGGGCAACATTTAGACCCCCTTGTCCCGTCACCAGAAACACACCTCCACCCCCATACCTGAATGGTGTACTGAAAAGTAAAAGTGAGCTGTGCTTTCAGACCCGGTAACCAGAGAGAAACCAAAGCGCTTGTGTATCAGGTTCCTGTTCATTCAGAGATATCACTTTGCTGTAACGCTACACTCTGTCATGGGACACTGAGTGGCATACTGAAGTGCTCTGCAATGAGGACCAAATAATATCCACATCTGTGTGCATGGAGGAGATTGAATACATTCAGCAGGTGTAACTGCAAGAGGTATATACTGTATGGAATTGAATGCTGAGTCGCATGTTACAATGATATGCATGAAAAGCCTAAGGGTGGATAAAAACAGAATGCCTCCCAATACATAATTAACAGTAATACCTTGTTAGACAGTATACTCTATAATGCATGTATCATGTATTTTTATCTAGCTGGCTTTATTGTTTTTCCAGTAGCATTGTCAGTGCAGTGTTGGGATGTAAACCTTTTAGTAGGGTGACAGGATTCAGAGACAGCTAAACAAACCATGCTTGGCAAGCTCTCAAATCTGATCAAAAAAAGTATATTGGCAAAGCTCAACTGACTGTTTTCCCCTAGCTATCATTGTTGCAGTGGAGGGAAAACGGCGTCACGGAAAACATGCCGTCAATTCGGAAAAAAATGCTTTGAAAATACAGGGACAGTTACTTTATCAACTGCAAATGGCGCTTAGCGTTGATCTAACTGTTTCTTTACCACTACATCGCTGATTGGGCTAATAGAGAAATGATCCAACAGAGAAGTCAACATAGATTAGGGTAACTGTGGTGGTCTGGCACTTGATCTGGATGCTGTTTCAGAAAAGGGTCAACTCTCCTCCTTACAGAGGACACGGGAGATGAATCTCCTTGACAACTGAACGTATTATTAAGAAATATGAGGGCCGAGAGAAATGACCATGTCCCTTGTATTAATATTTGATCATTATGAAATCATTTTAATCTCCTTTTTTAATTAAACTTTTGACAGTCCCTTAATGGCGACTCAGTATAAGAAATAAATGTATAAAGTATCATATAACTAGTTAATTAGTGCTGTGTAGGGTAATTAAAGGCGTTAGCATATACATTACATTTAAATCAAATGAAATTATTTAGATTTTAGAACTAAGGAATCTTTTAGAACTATGTGGAAAAGAAACAAGGCAAAGCCACGAAAGAGAAATTTTGTACATTTGTATATCTTCTTATCCGCACATCCTCACACTCTTGATAGAAAAAGTTGTTACCAACCGGTTTTTAAAACACATGAAAAGCAGAGTACACATAAATAAATGATTACTGGTCTGCATTAATAAAGAACAGGGTCTGAGAGCGATATGCATATGCATAAGTTCTACTGCAGATGAATCATCTCTCTGCTACCCAGTCGTCTTCCGGTATCTCCCTGGGGACTCAGAGACTGTCACAGGGCCAGGCTGAGCTAGAAGCCACAAGAACAAAAAGCAACATGAAACAGACCAGCTTGTTTTCTATGCCGCATGGCAGGGATGGGCAACTTCGATGGGGGAGGGGGCTACCAAAAAATCTGAACTCATCACGAGGGGCCGCAGTTGCTCACGGGTCTGCATACCCACATCCGTAACTCCCCCCACACACCAGCCCTCCACACATTGCAATAATTTGTTTTTAGTGTCCCTCGACTTGACAGCTGATAAATATTTTTAAGTTTTACAGTTAATTGCGTGCAATTCTACACATTTTGCCATGGGGTGGAGAGAAATGTTTGCAGTTTATAATACGATATATAAGTGGAACAGACTAACAAAATAAATGGGTCCCTCTGCCGGTAACTTGATTTACCGCTAATCTAATTTAGCTGACATGGGCTAATTGACTGACTATCAGTATCTGACATACAGTGCCTTCAAAAAGTATTCACACAACTTTAATTTTTCCACATTTTGTTGTGTTACAGCCTGCCTTTAAAAAGGATTACGCCGAGATTGTGTGACACTGGCCTACACACAATACCACATAATGTCAAATTGGAATTATTTTTCCGCAGTTTTTTTTTTTTATTCATAAAAAAATATGGCAAGCCTAAATAAGTTCAGGAGTAGACTTGTGCTTAACAAGTCATATAATAAGTTTCATGGACTCATTGTGTCTACAATAATAGTTATTAGCATGATTATTTTATGACTACCTCATCTCTGTACCCCCACAAACACAATTATCTGTAAGACCAGAGAGGTTTTACAATGCTGAGAAGGGCACCTATTGGTAGATGGGTAAAAAAAAACAGACACTAAATATCCCTTTGAGCATGGTGAAGTTAGTCACTACAAAGATACATCCTTCCTAACTCAGTTGCAGGAGAGGAAGGAAACCATTTAGGGATTTTACCATAAGGCCAATGGTGACTTTAAAACATTACAGAGTTAATTTATATCGATGGTAAACAGAACTTATCTCCCACTTGCTTGCCCACAAGTTAACATGCAGAGGCATGCAGACGATACAGTTTTGTATGTAAACTCAAAAAATAGGCAACTAGTTGTTTACAAGTTAACTGAAGCTATGGTACATGTTTCTACATGGATGACTAATTCTTGCCTGCATTTAAATATCAACAAGACTGTTTTTCTGTACTTCTCTAGGAAATCCATGGATTCTTCCCAACCAGCTGTTCTTGTTAATGGGGAGAATCTGAAAGTTGTGTCTAACTTCAGGTATCTTGGTGTCATTTTTTACTCCAACTTGACATTTATGAAACATGTGAAGAAGGTTGGTTATCACGGTAAAGTTTGGATTATTCACCTTTAGGTTTATAAGACCTATATATACTGGAATGCAATGCCCATGGACTTGAGAAACTGCACTGATTATTGTACTTTTAAATGTAAATTGAAAATATGTCTCAAATCTATCCAAACCTATACACTTGAGGTATCTGTGGTTCCTTATGTGTAAGATTACAATTGATGATAGTGTTGTTGTTATTAGAATGATCTATTTTTGGATGTATTTTGTATTGTTTTAGTGAGTATTTGTATACTGGGTGTGTAAAGGACTTTACCTGCCCTGGGAACACGGGTCCAAATGAGCTTTTTGCTAACCCCGGCACCTTTACATGAACATTGCGTTATTGTAATATTGATGTTGATTCATGTGCATTGTCCCCTATAAATAAATAAATCAAAACAAAATAATGGCTGTGATAGGAGAAAAGGGAGGATGGATCAACACCATTGTAGTTACTCCACAATACTAACCCAAAGAAGTGAAAAGAAAGGGAACAGGGATATCTAGTCAGTTCACAACTGAATGCATTCAACCGAAATGTGTCTTCCGCCTTCATCCCTCTGAATCAGAGAGGTGTGGGCAGCTGCCTTGATTGACGCCCACATGCGTCCTGTTTGCAATAAGGCACTAGAGTAAAACTGCCAAAATAATTGGCAAGGAAATAAAGCGTTGAATCTAACACAACACATCTCTGAATACCACTCTTCATATTTTCAAGCATGGTGGTGACTGCATCATGTTATGGGTATGCTTGTCATCGACAAGGACTAGGGAGATTTTTTTAGGATAAAAATAAACTGAATTGTTATATTTGGTTGTAAAAAAAAATGGCTCCTCCTTCAAGATGAATTTAAACGTAGCTAAGTTGTTTTTGACTTGGATAAAAAGCTAGGCACACCAGTGATCCTTCACAGTTTTTCAAGGCAGTTTTTCCTGCTCTGTTCCTGCCCAGTAGAGACTCGTTAGTTCCCTCATAAAATTATAAAACTCATTATGGTCTATTCCCTAATCTATATTCTCTGGTCTAAGACAGGAGTTCTATTCCCCAAGGTAGAAACCTGGGTGTCATCCCAAATGGCACCCTATTCCTTATATTGTGTACTACTTTGACCCATGGGCCCTGGTCAAAAGAAGTGCACTGTGTAGGGATTAGGGTGCCATTTGGGATGCAAACTTGGAATCCTTTTAGCACTCTGGCTTCATCTCAGAATGTCTGACCTGGTGGTTAATCAAGACATTTCCTTTTAGTCTTGTTCTATGTCTCAGCATGCTGTACATGCTAGCAACCCGGTTCCCATATGGCTCCAGATGGAGATGATTCTTCTCTCTGCTTGAGCAAAGTAACTATCTTCTGATGGAAGTATGGATGCATTGACGGCAACAATATAATTGCGTATATCTGGCCCTAATGTCATAGACGTTCTTGTTTGGATGCTACATTAGTTGGAATGTTAATGGGGTAAATAGAACAGTGAAACGAACAAAGGTAATAAGTAATAGGACATTATTAGTTATGGTAATTGTTTTGCATTCTAATTAACGTTTTCCATTTAAGAACAGCCCATCCATCCACTATAATTCTGCTTCCGTTACACTTGGAATGTATGAGGATTAGTCTGAGCATGTTGTAGTGATGTCGTCTTCGTGGTAGAGGTAGATCGTCATGAGGTGATTTCTTATTGAGCTGTAAGGAAGGAGTCACTGGGCAATACTAACCAATTATGTAAGGATTTACTTTGACAGCGAGGTTTACATCTTTATGTTTAATCAGAATAACTGACATAGGCCGACATACAATATTTTGCATAATTTTAATATTGTTCTGTCCACATTTGTGACTATACAGACACGCACACACGATCCAATGTATAGCCTACGCATCCAGCGTAGTCGCTGGAACAATACTGGAAAGAACAATGTGAAATGAAAATATCAGAGCCAGCACAGTCCTGTTCGGGACGGTTTAATGATACTGTGAAAAGGGTACAAGGCTAGGCCATAATAAGATCTACAATCACTATGATACATGGTGTAGACTACAGCAGGCTAGAATCTGCCACCGTGTTCTCTGTGGATTTACATCTGGATTATATTCTGATCCTAGATACAGAGCTGTCAGATAATCTGTTACTATGGTAATACAACAACAAGGTCTCTATTAGTAGATCTGATCTGGCATGTTATCCCACTCCCCCCTGACCCCCTTGCCATTGATACCAAACACAGACTCTATCACTCAGCATAAATAAGTGTAGCATCATCTCCAAGAGAAAATCGAGGCTCTTATTTCAATTAGGATATTGATTTCTTATGTTTTGGGGTTGTTTGATGCTTAGTGCCATGAAGAGGCACTCTGTCTGTAATCTAATAGATTCAGCAGCTCAGAAGGCGCTGGGCACAGGATAACCCAAAGACTGTGGCCTTCTAAGGATACGGTATGCATTGTTGAGTTTCAGTTTATTAGAGGTGATGAATTATGTATCAATGTGAAAATACTTCATAGTATACAGAATCAATATCAATAACAATACAATGCCATCATTACTGACTTTTCCCATAAAAGCTCATACAAATGTTTTTTATAACAAAGAAGTGACATTTTAAAAGGCTCTGTGACTGTATGTCTGTAACATGTTTTGGCTGTATGGAGTCAAACCAAGCAGTAGGCTTTAGCTAACCCTTTAAAGGGGCATTATGGGATTAGTACACCCATAGTACACCCACTTTAGAATTTTCTCCTCAGAACAGCCTCAATTTGTCAGGGCATGGACTCGACACGGTGTCGAAAGTATTCCACAGGGATGCTGGCCCGTGTTCCCACAGTTGTGTCAGATGTCCTTTGGGTGGTAGGCCATTGTTGACACACAGGAAACTGTTGAGCGTGAAAAACCCAGCAGCGTTGCCACAAACCGGTGCGCATTGCACCTACTACCATACCCCATACTTCAAAATGTTATCTTACCCATTCACCATCTGAATGGCACACACACACAATCCATGTCTCAATTGTCTCAAGGCTTAAAAATCTTTAACTTGTCTCCTCCCCTTCATCTACACTGATTGAAGTGGATTTAATAAGTGACATCAATAAGGGATCATAGCTTTCACCTTGATTTACCTGGTCAGTCAATGTCATGGAAAGAGCTTCATGTTTTATACACTCAGTGTATATCCATTGATTCTTGAAAAAGATAGCTTATTAAAATACCTCACGAGATTTGTTCAACTGTATTACTTTAAATCCTGGATTTCCCCTTGAAAAGCACTTCCATGCGCCGCAGCAGTATCTCCCTTCTAGCCTCAGCCTCGTCTGCAGTTCTAATTGACACCAGATGAGCAATTGAAATGAAAAAGGAAGGCTCTCAGGTCGTTATGAGTTATGATGATTCAGTGCATTTTGATAATGTAACCTGACATGAATTCCAGATAATGACCACGATTAAAGCCAAGTCACAGTTCCTTCTCCTTTTTTCACGTCCCCCCCCCCCCCCCCCCCCCCCTCTTTTCAGAGCCTAATGATGGTTTGATGGGAAGCTTCATTTGGCTAAGCGACGTTGAACCGATAAACATCAGCTCATGCTAATTATATATTAATAGTTCAAGCAGTGTTGCTGTGCTATTCCTTTTAGAAAGCACTCTCAGAGAAAGGCGTATCATGCCAAGTAGGCGTGCGGTTGGACCCATGAATTATAGTTGGATTAAAAGACAGACACAGATGTTGGTACAGTACCATTTATTTGAGTGCTCTCGCTCGCTGTAACACATCGACATGCAAAGTGTGTTACGGTAAATATTTCCTCAGAATCTGTTCAGAGTCTACAGCTGTAGTTTTTAGTGTTTGTTATGTGTTTATTTTCCAATGGTGGACCTGCATCAGAGTTTATGTGATGCCATAAGGAACCATGGGCAGGCATCTGTGTTCTTGTTCAGGCTGGCCACACAGAGATAGTGGTTAATCTTAGAGTGAATCTGACAGGAGAAAGGCGTCTGGTCCCTTCCCCAGGACGGCTCACGTCAACTCTCATCTCGCTCTTCCACAACCTCCTAAACTGCATTTTTAATCAGACACCTTCAAAGTGCAGGTAGTCTAGTGTGTCTAGGATTGGACGGCGGGAGAAGCAAAGGGGCTGATGGAGACGTCAAATGGGCAAGACAGGTATGGGGGAGGGGGGGGGGGGGGGCAGGACATGTGTGAGAGGAGAGAGAGGACAGGTGTAGGGGAAGCTTCAGTAGCATCTATTTGGAGTGTGTGTTATGGTGGTGGGTGGTAGAGTGGGAGACCATCATTCCAGCCTTCTGTTACTGTATCCCTGTATTATCCAACTCCACACGAGGCCCTGCTTTCATGCATATTTAATACAGTAAGGTATACCTAACGAGCTATCTGAACCTCAGATGTTCTCCACATGGGATGTTCTCTATGTGGGTACTTTATTCTGCTGGGTCGATGTTTCTCCAGAACAGCTTTATTTTCTGCTAATCTATTGTTTTGTGGGAAAAACATGATGTTTTATGAACCCAATATTTGTGAATTATGCATAGAGAATGCCGTTAACCTATATAACAGGTTTGAGGCACGAGCCAGTGTGTTGGAGTCTCACTTCTGCAGTGTCAGAGGAACTAACTGTTTTAGTTTGAGTTAAATGTAGTGTAGTGGTGGTGATACAGTGTACTGGCATGCTTACATCTACATATGGTTTCTTTAGTATCTTTAAAGTCTCTTTTAGTTTCACACTAAGTGTTGCGTTTACGCACTGAAGCTAGGCGAGGAGTCAAACGCAGGAGAGCAGAGATGTCAGTGTAGCGTATATTTTAATAAGGGCAAGTCCAAAAAACGTGGTACAGTACAATACCCCAAAACAACGCCCAAGACAATGGGAACTAACAGTACTCGTCTTACTATAATAACCACACGCGAAATACACTGAGGAAAGCCTCCACAAGCAACATGAAAATAATCCCGCACAAACCTAAGCGGGGAAACAGGGGTAAATATACACACAGGAATTAAATTATAGGAAACCCAGGTGTGAATGAACCGAAGACGAAACAAACGGAAAAGGAAACATGGATCGGTGATGGCTAGTAGGCCGGCGACGGCGAGCGCCGCCCGAAGAAGGAGAGGATCCCCCTTCGGTGGAAGTCGTGACACTAAGACATAAATTACATATAGAATATGCCTTGTCTGGGGTTTTTGGATGCTTTTCAGAGATTTAAGTAAACAAAACATATTGCATAATGGTTTGCTGTTGAATATGCAACCGAGGCAGTCTTATAGCAGGGTGTCTGGGGACATATCTTTCCCACGTGTGCATGTGTGAGCATGCGTGTGTGTTTGTATTTCATGGTTTGTTTGTTTGTTTTCTTTCGGGGCCTTGAAATATTGTACTTATTTCAGTCTTAAGTGGATTGAGACAGTGAATACGGAAATGTTTGAGTCTGCAAGGATATGTAGGTCAGAGGAGTTCATTGGAGCTACTTAGACTTCTAACCCAGATTGGTTGTGACAGCAGAAGACTGTCACACTGGCTGGGGCCACATGTAATGTAATGGTTATGGCTATTACAATGCTGTCAGGCTAGCAGGCACTGTCTTTCTGAAGAACACGGCTTAATCAGACAAGCCTTTGCCATGACAGAGATCGGAGTTCAGAGTTAGCCTACCAGTCAAGGGATGTTGTTCAGAGTTAATACTGCAGTCCCACGCTATATGGCACCCTACTCCCTATGGACCCTGGTCAAAAGTAGTGCACTATGTAGGGAATAGGGTGCCATTTGGGACTCACACAGACTCTGAACTATATATAACTGGCAATTATTTGATTATTTTATGAATCTGCCTCCAGGGGACACAGCATGGGAATTGCATTATTCTGCAGTTTAAGAAACCTTTGCAAATATAGTCATATAGTAAATGCTCGCATTTTGGCTGAAAATGTAATCTCTATATGAACTGGTTGGAGACCTGACCTGACATCCTAATAAAACTTGTCATGATATGTCTACATGGAGTATATCATGTCCTCTACTTTTATGACGGGCATCAGTATGAGCTGAGGACACAGAGATGAGTATCTCTGTGTTGGGTTTGGTTGAGGAGTCACATTTTTATCCGTTCATGTCTTTGATTGTCTTCTGAACTTAAACGTCTCCCCAGACTGTTGTATGGAAACATAAAAAAGCATATACAATTCAAGACTCCTCCAGGTAGATGAGAAAAAAACATCATTTTTCTTCCCTTTGCCATGACAAGGAATCGTCTAAATTGTTTATAGCTGTACAAATCTAACTGGATTCATCAAACTATTATACCACAGTATAATATCACGGTAAAATGATTCATTTTAAGGCTGTATTTCTTTTTGTTATGCAGATGTCTTTATTCAATATACTGTGCCTTCAGAAGGTATTCATACCCCTTGAATTATTCCACAACTTGTTGTGTTACAGCCTTAATTCAAAATTTATGAAATAGATTTTTTCCTTTCCTGTCTACACCCAATACCCCTTAATGACAAAGTCAAACATGCTTTTAGAAATATACAAAAATATGGAGCCAATACTTTGTAGAAACACTTTTGGCAGTGATTACAGCTGAGTCTTTATGGGTAAGTCTCTAAGAGCTTTCCACACCTGGATTGTGCAACATTTGCCCATTATTCTTTTCAAAATTCTTTAAGATCTGTCAAATTGGTTCTTGATCATTGCTAGACAACCATTGTTGAATTAAGTCAAATCTGTAACTCGTCCACACAGGAACAGTCATTGTCTTCTTGGTAAGCAACGCCAGTGTGGATTTGGCCTTGTGTTTTAGGTTATTGTCCTGCTGAAAGGTGAATTTGAATTTGTTTCTCAGTGTCTGGTGGAAAGCATTCTGAACCATGTTTTCCTCTAGGATTTTTCCTGTGCTTAGCTCCATTCCATGTATTTTTTATCCTGAAAAACTCCCCAGTCCTAAACGATTATGAGCATATCCATAACAAGATGCAGCCACTAGCATGCTTGAAAATATGGAGAGTGGTGCTCAGTAATGTGTTGTATTGGATTTGCCCCAAACGTAATACTTTGTATTCAGCACCAGAAGATAATTGCTTTGTCACGCTGTCAAATAGGTCAGTATTGTGGAGTAATTATAATGTAGTTGATCCATCACCAGTTTTCTCCTACCACAGCCATTATACTCCGTAACTGTTTCAAAGTCCCCATTGGCCGCATGCTGAAATCCCTGAGCGGTTTCCTTCCTCTCTGGCAACTGAGTTAGGAAGGATGCCTGTATCTTTGTAGTGACTGGGTGTATTGATACACCATCCAAAGTGTAATGAATAATTTCACCATGCTCAAAGGGATATCTGCTTCTTCTTTTTTTTTATTACCCATCTAGCAATAGGTACCTTTCTTTGCGATGCGTTGGAAAACCTCCCTGGTCTTTGTGTGGTTGAATCTGTGTTTGAAGTTCATTGCGACTGAGGGACCTTACAGATTATAGTATGTGTGGTGTACAGAGATGAGGTAGTTATTCAAAAATCATATTAAATACTATTTTTCACACAGAGTGAGTCCATGCAAATTTTACTGCTGGACTTATTTAGGCTTGCCATAACAAAGGGGTTGAATACTTATTGACTCAAGACGTTTCAGCTTCTCCTTTTTAATTAATTTGTAAAAATGTCAGAAAACATAATTCCATGGGGTTTTGTGTCAGTGACATGAATTCTCAATTTAATCCATTTCAAATTCATGGTGTAACACAACAAAATACGGAAAAAGTCAAGGGGTGTGAATACTGTCTGAAGGTACTGTATTCCTAATACTATCAGTAAGGCAGGGTGGGACAGTCCAAATAACTACATCCCTATATACTCTATCCTCTCTATGAGAATGATTAGAGAGGAAGATTTAACTGAACAGAGTATTCCTGATATTCCTGATACCAACGGGCAGGCTGCTGAGTTGAAAAGCCCCCCTGCAGTGGTGGAGGGCCTCTCAGTCTCAGTCTTACCATAGCTGGGCTGCCAGGGGCTGCAGGGAGGGAGAGTTTGCAGTCTTAATCCTGGACATTGTTTGCTGGCTGCACGCAGGTCTGGGCACGTTACTTACCTCACAGCAGAGAACCCAGCGGCCAGGGGAGAGAGAGAGAGAGAGAGAGAGACCAGCGCTGGGCCGGGTAAGGAGAATGTAATCTCCAGATTAGGGGCCAAAACGAATTCCTGCCGCCAGACTGACCTTGTCTGGGAGCCAGTGAAATTGGTGGACGACATGAGGGTCGGAGTGTTGAACTGAGGCTGAACCCTGTGTGGTAGGAGGGTCTGAGTGTTGAGCTGAGAAAACCTTGCATGGCAGAGGGGTCTGAGTGTTGAGCTGAGAAAACCCTGCATGGCAGAGGGGTCTGAGTGTTGAGCTGAGAAAACCCTGCATGGCAGAGGGGTCTGAGTGTTGAGCTGAGAAAACCCTGCATGGCGGGAGGGTCTGAGTGTTGAGCTGAGAAAACCCTGCATGGTGGGAGGGTCTGAGTGTTGAGCTGAGAAAACCCTGCATGGCAGAGGGGTCTGAGTGTTGAGCTGAGAAAACCCTGCATGGCAGAGGGGTCTGAGTGTTGAGCTGAGAAAACCCTGCATGGTGGGAGGGTCTGAGTGTTGAGCTGAGAAAACCCTGCATGGCGGGAGGGTCTGAGTGTTGAGCTGAGAAAACCCTGCATGGTGGGATGGTCTGAGTGTTGAGCTGAGAAAACCCTGCATGGTGGGAGGGTCTGAGTGTTGAGCTGAGAAAACCCTGCATGGTGGGAGGGTCTGAGTGTTGAGCTGAGAAAACCCTGCATGGCAGAGGGGTCTGAGTGTTGAGCTGAGAAAACCCTGCATGGCAGAGGGGTCTGAGTGTTGAGCTAAGAAAACCCTGCATGGTAGGAGGGTCTGAGTGTTGAGCTGAGAAAACCCTGCATGGCAGAGGGGTCTGAGTGTTGAGCTAAGAAAACCCTGCATGGTAGGAGGGTCTGAGTGTTGAGCTGAGAAAACCCTGCATGGCGGGAGGGTCTGAGTATTGAGCTGAGACAGCCCTGAGTGTTGAGCTGCTCGTTTTCTCTAACTAGGTTCACAGCCCGATACCCTGAATCACACTGAATTGGTGGTCATATTAGGAATGAAGCAAAGGCAGTTTGTCAACAGCCTGCTTTCATGTAGCGATCATTTCTCTATCACTATACGGAGGTGGAGCTGTAGAGGTGGAGGAAGAGAAGGAGGCATTGATAATTCAAATGTAAATGCATTTTAGAGTGATTTCTGTCTGAGATTGATATAATGAACAGAGGCGAGGAGCGCCTGGTCTCCTGTTGTGAGGAAACTGACCAGGGTTGTTCTAGGCCTGCACAGTTCATTAAGGCTTTGCTTCAGAGCATTACAGAATAATGACATGAAGTTCCTGTTTCGGCATTTCTATTCATTTGGTCCTTAATTTCACTTAAAAGCCAGAAATAAAACTCATTATCTCTTTTGCAGAAAGAAAACAATATACTGTAATTTTCAATAAAGAGGAAATCAAAAAACAAACGCATTTTAACTTTTTTTTAAATGTCAACTTAAAGTCCGTTTTTTTTTCAGTTCTAAGAGTCCTGTTTGTCTGAAGGACAGAGAGAAATTAGTTAAATTCCCTCTGTGTTAATATGACATTCTTTTGACCACACAATGTCACATGGAGGCTTCAGGTAATCACTTAACCGACTGAAACTCTGAGTATGGTGCTTTTTCATCACAGTCTGTCAGTTGTCATAGAAATCTACAAAGAGTCACAAGCAGGGGGCAATTTGAGGGGAAAATAGCATCTACATCAAACACTGGGCTAACACAAGACTGTGACACATTGAAATGACAGCAGGTAGCCCTGGTATTCATCTGTAACCTGGTAAATCTAGCTACCCAAACCTACAGACCACTTATATTGTGTGTTTCTTACTCATGTTGTTTCTTTCTTAATATAATATACACATACTATAATGTTGTATCATGACTCTATTTTACATAGACTGTTTGACTGGGAAGTATTTCAGTATTAAGTTGAGACAGAAATATATATAGGATGCATAGGCTACGGTGTGTGTTCACTGCAAAGTTTGGGACATCGATTAAGACACTACCACATAAAACAAGTAGCAAAACAAATGGTTGTGTTTATTGAACTCTGCAGCACCCGTCTGTTCCAGCCAGTGGGGGTTAGAATGTGGAGTTAAGGCAGTTTGACTTCTTTTCCTTTATGTGGGGATTTGAAGAAGCCTTGTATGGTAATAATGTTTGGCTCGTGCTACATCACAGAAACATCGCATCAAATGTTTATCTCTTTTTCTTTAATGTCGAAATTCTCAAAAGCTCTGACATGCTTTACCCTCGCAAAAGTAGACTTGGACATTTTCTGCCTGAGGAAGTTTGTACAAAGACATAATGTCTTTCTTTTTGGGAGAAAAAAAAAATATATAACAAAAACAACATGAAGACAGAGTAAGGAGCAGGACAGAACACATTTAGAAGAATAATGTCCAAGCATTTGTCGCCGAACTCATGGTGTGTGACCATTATTGCCCAGGACAACATTGCCTCCTGTTTGGAAGAAATGTAATATCCTTAACCTTATGCATCTATCAACTAGTCTCAAGGAGTTTGGTGAAAATGGCACGGTATAGCCACAAATGCAACGTATGCATTCCCCACATAGTTTGCATGATCAATATTTAATGTGACCGCTATTAGACCTCTGATGCTTGATCTTCTTAATATCACATGGCAACATTTACCCTCTCTGCAATGTGACATTAGAGGATGTAGCAACCCCCCCCATCTCAACTCCTCATTGCTCATAGTCTGATGTGAAAGTCAAGCATAATCTTGCAAATCTCTTCCAGTTTACGCATTTTAAATGGGGGGATGGATGTGGTCTAAATAAGTGCGCTGCTTTTCTGAAGTGATTCCATGTCTAATAGAGGACTAGACATCTGGGAACTGGGCCAGGCCCCCTACTGTGTAGATCCGAGCTGTCACCGAAGCACACTGAGGCCTTGTAAAGCTGTAAATACAATTTTAATGACATCTCTGTCCTCTTTGATGGAGGAAGAACCACAGTCCCCATCAAACAAGACCTTTTTTCTTGGACTGAAGGATCCCGACAGGGCCAGTTGAAATGCATCTACCACTACAGTCACCACCGGTTCAGAGGAGAAGAGGGCACTCTTAGTGAACACTGTATTCTTGATACGTATTAACCAAACCACTGTGGAAATAGAACACCAAACTGCAGTTTAGGTTGTTTCAATAGAGGGGACAGCTGGGTATTATAGATGGGAAATATCCACACATTTAAGGCCCAGATGTTTTAAAATCCTTACAGCCATGAACATTGAGGGATTTCACTGACACATCAGAGAACTGTTGAAACCAATAAGGGGGTATTGACTCATCCACAGGATACTGAATATTGCCCTGAGGACAACCAGAGCATTGAGGAACAAAGACAGACTCTCTGTAAGGCCACATATTAATATTAATCTGGGCTCTCTTCAGAATGTGAGGAATCTGCTCCCTCCAGGGATGAGTTCAGGCTTAGAAGAGATTCCAGCTTACTGATACATCCGTTATCGTAGTCTTTCACTTCATTCTTGGAATCTAATACTGTCAACTAGGGGCAGCATGTAGCCTAGTGGTTACCGTGTTGGGCCAGTAACTGAAAGGTTGCTGGATCGAATCCCTGAGCTGACAAGGTAAAAATCCGTTGTTCTGCCCCAAATAAGAATTTGTTCCTAACTGACTTCAAGATGCAATGGAAAGTGAAATCTGGAGACAACTTGTTTTCAATTTTTTCACATCACTACCATGTATACAAAAGACCCACATATTACACAAGTTACACCCTGATGTCTAATTTTTATTTTACCTTTATTTAACTAGGCAAGTCAGTTAAAGAACAAATTCTTATTTTCAATGACAGCCTAGGAACAGAACTGCCTGTTCAGGGGCAGAACGACAGACCTTGTCAGCTCAGGGGTTTGAACTTGCAACCTTCCGGTTAGTAGTCCAACGCTCTAACCACTAGGCTACCCTGCCACCCCATATCATGCTAAGCCAGTAGGGCTGATGACAATAATTGGCCAGCCAAATGACCGTGCTCATTGTAATAACTATTTGAATAGCAAAAAAATATATATATTGTTTGTTTTTTATTATAATTGTTTTACGCATATTTTCTCCTCTCCTCTGCTTCTGACTGTGCTGAATAGACAGTAGCGGTACATGGTTATAAATCACTGGGGAAGCCAAGCCAGGGAAAAAAAGCCATATTACAACCTATGTGTTGTGATGATTGCGTTGTTTTCGCTCTATAACCTGTTAGTTCATATGTCTTACCACTGTGATATAAAGGCTTAAGGCCGAGACAGTAAGAAGACACGGCGTGCAGAATACATTCAACCACGGTGTGTTTCATCACAAGACCAGAGAACAACATCTGTCTGGTGAAGTCCACAAAGCATATTGCATGTGATAAACAGGTACATGACCTACAGCATGGTCAAGCAAGTTATTCATGTTTCTGGCATTTTTCGGACTACTAAACAACTATTGATTTAGAACACCAGAGAGTTATTGAGAGAAAACAGGAGCTGCCTCCACTATTCCAGCACCGTTTCAACTTCAACTTTTCATCATCATCAAATCACCTCTGCTTAGTGCAACTAAAAGATACCAAAAACCATTT
This sequence comes from Oncorhynchus mykiss, assembly GCF_013265735.2. Lineage (NCBI taxonomy): Eukaryota > Metazoa > Chordata > Actinopteri > Salmoniformes > Salmonidae > Oncorhynchus > Oncorhynchus mykiss. The sequence goes on from NC_048582.1 coordinate 46,379,348, forward strand.
ATTTCCAATCAACATAAGCTAAATATAATGTGGCTGTCCATGGTACTGATTTCTCTCTGTGTGTGAGTGTCTGTGTGTGCATATGTAGAAAAACATGTTGACTCACCCTACTTAGAAAACTGCCAATGCCATCCTCCTCTCTTTCATGTTGCCGAACTGGTCTATCACTCTTTCATACAGTGCACACTTTTAGTATTTGTTGTCATAGGCTACCTTGATAAAATGCTTGCTGCTAGCCTAACTTCCTCTCATGGGCATTAGCCAGCTAGTTAGCCTTCTACATCTAGCTACATATTGAACTTCCATCCTCTCAAGCCAGAGGGACAATTTATGAATTTATGGTTGGGATCAGAATTGACATTAAAATCGTAGATGTAATCATTGAGCATTACGGATGATTAAGTGAAGCTACAAGTCCAAATCCTTATCTCCACCCATGACTAATTTAGGAAATGGCCCATTTGAGCTAGCTTGCTAGCCACTGGAGGACAACAACACAATGTTTTTTTCTGTCAATGACGTTTGGCTTTTGATGTGATATGACTGGAAAAGCTCATTGTTCTAGCTGTGTTAATGGTGTGAAGCTAAGTTAGTTGAAGAAAAGCAGGCCCAAACCATGATGCTGCCACCACCATGTTTGACAGTGGGGATGGTGTGTTCAGGGTGATGAGCTGTGTTGCTTTTACGCCAAACATAACGTTTTGCATTGTTGCATAAAAAGTTCAATTTTGGTTTCATCTGACCAGAGCACCTTCTTCCACATGTTTGGTGTGTCTCCCAGGTGGCTTGTGGCAAACTTTAAACAACACTTTTTATGGATATCTTTAAGAAATGGCTTTCTTCTTGCCACTCTTCCATAAAGGCCAGATTTGTGCAATATACGACTGATTGTTGTCCTATGGACAGAGTCTCCCACCTCAGCTGTAGATCTCTGCAGTTCATCCAGAGTGATCATGGGCCTCTTGGCTGCATCTCTGATCAGTCTTCTCCTTGTATGAGCTGAAAGTTTAGAGGGACGGCCAGGTCTTGGTAGATTTGCAGTGGTCTGATACTCCTTCCATTTCAATATTATCGCTTGCACAGTGCTGCTTGGGATGTTTAAAGCTTGGGAAATATTTTTGTATCCAAATCCGGCTTTAAACTTCTTCACAACAGTATCTCGGACCTGCCTGGTGTGTTCCTTGTTCTTCATGATGCTCTTTGCGCTTTTAACGGACCTCTGAGACAATCACAGTGCAGGTGCATTTATACGGAGACTTGATTATACACAGGTGGATTGTATTTATCATCATTAGTCATTTAGGTCAACATTGGATCATTCAGAGATCCTCACTGAACTTCTGGAGAGAGTTTGCTGCACTGAAAGTAAAGGGGCTGAATAATTTTGCACGCCCAATTTTTCAGTTTTTGATTTGTTAAAAAAGTTTGAAATATCCAATAAATGTCGTTCCACTTCATGATTGTGTCCCACTTGTTGTTGATTCTTCACAAAAAAATACAGTTTTATATCTTTATGTTTGAAGCCTGAAATGTGGCAAAAGGTCGCAAAGTTCAAGGGGGCCGAATACTTTCGCAAGGCACTGTATGTGCTGTGATTTGTTGGTTCAACTCAACTGACACTACAAAAAATACATACCATTTCATGAGCCACATCAGTTAACATAATTTGAATTAACATTATACGTACATTAACATGGAAATTATTGCATCACAATACCAGGCAGCCATTGTGAGTGTACCAATTAGTTTACCAGTCAAATTACCAGGGTTAGAAGTTCCAAGCCTGTTCTATTCATCCTAGTGTTATGTGTGCTTCTGCTGCCTTGTGGTCATTCCCCCAATTTTTTAAAAATACAATAATATTGATGGTTATTTGAATTTCATGACGGTCTTCATCCATAACCGTTGGTTACACGGTTATACAGTAATTGTAATTGTAGCCCTAGTAGGTAGTATATGTCCATAGATAACGTGTGTGTTTCTGTTGAAGTCCTCCCTCCACTACCCCAGTTAAAGTGTCCACTGACCAATGCTAGCCTGAAGGCTTCGGTTCTGCCCTTGGTCCCCTCCCTACCTGGCCCTGCCTGCCCCCCCCCCCCCCTCCCCCTACAGTACCATGTTATTGGCTCCTGAACACAGATGTTATCCATCTCATTGATCCTTCAAGGTTACATCTTCAAATACATCAAAGGCTACCTTCTAAACAGGAGGAACCATCAAGCCCAATATTTTACATAACCTACAGATATACTTGCCTCCCTAATTATACATTTCCATGAGGTAAAACATGAAAGCTATTCAAATGTCTGGGAAAGTCACATTTAATCTACCCACTATTATATTGCAAAATATTACAAACCAGACAGAGAGCTTCTTCCAATGGGCACGATGAATGACTATGATATGATTACAACCATATCCAGGTAAATTACAGCATTGCCAAAAGAGCCTATTTCACAGTTGACTGAGAAAGCAAAAAGGTGTGAGTCTGAGCGACAACAAACCAAACTGGCACCCGTAAATGATATTATTTCAGTTCGGCAAACTCCTGTGAGAAAATGGACAAACATCTTTTGATCCTTTGATCACTTTTTTTGTCTTAATCATTTATAGTCATTGATTCTTATCTTGCTTTTATCTTTCTCCCTGTAGAAATTGAAAAATTACAAAAAGATGAAGGAAAAGAAGAAAAAGAAGAGGAGAAGTTCATCGATGTCGTCATCAACAAGAACATGAAGCTGGGCCAGAAAGTGTTAATACCCGTCAGACAGTTTCCCAAAGTAAGTACTGCTGGATTTGGCTACATATTTTCAGATCAAACTGTGCAACTGCAAACAAAGAATGGTTTCTATTCAGTTATTCAGTTAGCCGTTTTCTTCTCCAAACATCTATTTTTACGTTTTTGTAACATTAGAGAACCCCTCCCATTCTTCTGTTAGATGACGTCCCGTCAGCTCGATGACCTTGGTCAATGCCGTGTGTTCACATCTCCATGAGCTTGTCACTCTTTCCATATGCTTTCTGTTTGATCCTGAGACAATGACTCACTACGGATGCATGTTTGAGGATGCTATTTCCTGCAGAGATGTCTAGGTTTAAATTGTTCTTGGTCTTTTCATTTCTGGCTAATTGCTTTTGACACCTTGCATGTTTTCTTTGAAAAGACAAACTGGGGGGAAAAAATATACATGTCTATTGAGGACAAAGCAGATATACAGTGGGGAAAAAAGTATTTAGTCAGCCACCAATTGTGCAAGTTCTCCCACTTAAAAAGATGAGAGAGGCCTTTTCATCATAGGTACACTTCAACTATGAGAGACAAAATGAGGAAAAAAAATCCAGAAAATCACATTGTAGGATTTTTAATGAATTTATTTGCAAATTATGTTGGAAAATAAGTATTTGGTCACCTACAAACAAGCAAGATTTCTGGCTCTCACAGACCTGTAACTTCTTCTTTAAGAGGCTCCTCTGTCCTCCACTCGTTACCTGTATTAATGGCACCTGTTTGAACTTGTTATCAGTATAAAAGACACCTGTCCACAACCTCAAGCAGTCACACTCCAAACTCCACTATGGCCAAGACCAAAGAGCTGTCAAAGGACACCAGAAACAAAATTGTAGACCTGCACCAGGCTGGGAAGACTGAATCTGCAATAGGTAAGCAGCTTGGTTTGAAGAAAGCAACTGTGGAAGCAATTATTAGGAAGTGGAAGACATACAAGACCACTGATAATCTCCCTCGATCTGGGGCTCCACGCAAGATCTCACCCCGTGGGGTCAAAATGATCACAAGAACGGTGAGCAAAAATCCCAAAACCACACGGGGGGACCTAGTGAATGAACGGCAGAGAGCTGGGACCAAAGTAACAAAGCCTACCATCAGTAACACACTACGCCGCCAGGGACTCAAATCCTGCAGTGCCAGACGTGTCCCCCTGCTTAAGCCAGTACATGTCCAGGCCTGTCTGAAGTTTGCTAGAGAGCATTTGGATGATCCAGAAGAAGATTGGGAGAATGTCATGTGGTCAGATGAAACCAAAATATAACTTTTTGGTAAAAACTCAACTCGTCGTGTTTGGAGGACAAAGAATGCTGAGTTGCATCCAAAGAACAACATACCTACTGTGAAGCATGGGGGTGGAAACATCATGCTTTGGGGCTGTTTTTATGCAAAGGGACCAGGACGACTGATCCGTGTAAAGGAAAGAATGAATGGGGCCATGTATCGTGAGATTTTGAGTGAAAACCTCCTTCCATCAGCAAGGGCATTGAAGATTAAATGTGTCTGGGTCTTTCAGCATGACAATGATCCCAAACACACCGCCCAGGCAACAAAGGAGTGGCTTTGTAAGAAGCATTTCAAGGTCCTGGAGTGGCCTAGCCAGTCTCCAGATCTCAACCCCATAGAAAATCTTTCGAGGGAGTTGAAAGCCTGTGTTGCCCAGCAACAGCCCCAAAACATCACTGCTCTAGAGGAGATCTGCTTGGAGGAATGAGTCAAAATACCAGCAACAGTGTGTGAAAACCTTGTGAAGACTTACAGAAAACGTTTGACCTCTGTCATTGCCAACAAATGGTATATAACAAAGTATTGAGAAACCTTTGTTATTGACCAAATACTTATTTTCCACCATAATTTGCACATAAATTCATTAAAAAAGTTTTTTCTGGAATTATTTTTCTCATTTTGTCTGTCATAGTTGAAGTGTACCTATGATGAAAATTACTGTCCTCTCTCATCTTTTCAAGTGGGAGAACTTGCACAATTGGTGGCTAACTAAATACTTTTTTGCCCCACTGTATAACAATAGGCAATACAGAGTGAAAGGAAAGAGAGAGGGAGAGAAAGAGAGAGAGAGAGCACCTGCGCTTTCCTTTTTTTTTCTCGCTCCAGCAAATAGAAACAGAGCATCTCACAGAGCCTCACACCTCTCAGAGTAACCTCCATGTGAAGATGAAACAGCCCATGCTGTTTGAGTGAGAATGCTATGCTCCTCTAGCCATGTGATGAGAGCCCCTCAGCCCTCCGCTCTGAGACAAAGCTCCCAGCATAAGTATCAGCCTTTAATGGCGCCACACGGCAGCTACATGACAGCCGGCTCCCACAGGGACCATAGCAGGGAGGCTAGTAGGGTGGCGGAGAGGCTAGCGTAAACATGAGATGCCTCACTCAGGTGATGATGATGTCTTCACTCAGGCTTTCACCTCAGTCCTCTCTGAGAGTGGCTGTAGATGAATGACCTGGCTTTCAGAGGACAGAAAGCTGCAGAAGGTTCAACAATCTGTGTTGACACACTATTCCCTATTTAGTGCACTACTTTTGTTGGTGCAAGATCTACGTCTTCTAGATAACCTGGTGAGAGCTACATTTTGTCCCTTTCTAAAACAATTACAATGACATGTGTAATAAAGGGAGATGTAATGTCATCCATAAAAACGTCTATGTCACATAGGTGTGCAGCTAAACACATTTGCTTGGACAGCTTTGATAAGTGGGGCCGCTAATACGCTGTTTAGAGCCTCAACAAGCCACCGAAGGAAGAAATATTAAATTTGTTCAATCTGACAGGTAGCAATGGACTAGAGTGATCGCCCTGACTCCAATGGGTTTTCTCCCTGAACAACAGGCATCACCTTTTGGTTTTCGCCACTGAAGTGGCTCGCTGCGTTTTCCAAAAGCGACCGTTTAGACTCATGTTCAGAGGGCTTAAATCCATCTTCGAAAACACAGCTTTTCTATCAATAGTATGAAACCAGCAAGGACACCATAGGGAAGGTTCCAGATGTTAGGTTTTCTAGGAACAATTTAATTATACTTTAGCTATGAAATTAAAGACCTAACACTCTTAAATTGGGCCGCTGGTTAATAACTAGGTTAACCTGGATTATCATATTCACACAGCAGCACAGTTCATTGTCAGCCTAGCGGGTACTCCTGCAATGATGGAGAATGGGTTATGCATGTACAATGGTTCCTCACTTAGAAGTTTTGAGATTATGCTGTGACTGTTCGTGGTAGATGCTGGCAAATTTTGGTAAATTGCGTCATTCTGTCATTGCACCACACTATCACAAGGGGGAGTTAGAACTGTGGCACAAATTGACTATCTTTTCATAAATGAATGGAGGTTTGAATGGTTCAGTCCAAGAGTCTCTCTTCTCTGGGGCTAGAGTCCTGCATCAGGCAAAAATAATGCTAGCAAGAAGTCCCGGAGTTGAGAGAGAACTTGGGTAAATACAATTGCGCCTAACACTTGACATGTGGACTGACAATGTTTGAAAAATAGGCGCAGTGGGCATTTGTTTTCTTTCCCTTGAAAAACAGAAAATAAATATTCTAAATAACAAACTGGCTGTTTAATACCACAGTGTGAAAGAGTGATATCCCCTCCAAAGTATATATAGTGCATTCAGAAAGTTTTCAGACCCCTTGACTTTTCCCATGTTTTGTCACGTTACAGCCTGGTTCTAAAGCCTTATTGATAAAATATATATATATAAAATCCTCATCAATCTACACACAATACCCCATAATGATCAATTGAAAACAGTTTTTATATAAAAATAAAAATAACAAGTCCGGGCTCTGGCTGGGCCACTCAAGGACATTCAAAGACTGTCCTGAAGCCACTCCTGTGTTGTCTTGGCTGTGTGCTTAGGGTCGTTGTCCTGTTGGAAGGTTAACCTTCACCCCAGTTTGATGTCCTGAGAGCAAGTTTTCATGAAGGATCTCTCTGTACTTTGCTCTGTTCATATTTCCCTCAATCCTGACTAGTCTCCCAGTCTCTGCCGCTGAAAAACACCCGCACAGCATAAAACCTGCCACCACCATGCTTCGCCATAGGGATGGTGCCAGGTTTCCTCCAGACATGATGCTTGGAATTCAGGCCAAAGAGTTCAATCTTGGTTTAATCAGACCAGAGCATCTTGTTTTCTTGGTCTGAGAGTCCTTTAGGGGCTTTTTGGCAAACTCCAAGTGGGCTGTCGTGCCTTTTACTGAGGAGTGGCTTCTGTCTGGCACTCTACCATAAAGGCCTGATTAGTGGCCTTTATGGCCATTATTATCCAAGATGGCGTAGCAGTCAGACGTATTTGTCCTTCGTCTTCTTCTAAACCCTTACTTCAAAATACTCTCCTGCAACCCGCCTCACCCAATGTGGTGTGGACCTGCTTTTCTCTAACGTATTTTTCTTTGCCTCTTACTGGAATCTCTCCAACATAAACTAGCCAGCTAACTAGCCAGCTAACGGTCATCAGCTAACCTCTAGCTCGGAAAGCTCTCGCCAGTTTGTACAACGGGATTCAACCAGAGCATACCGAACCTATTTTTCTCTCCATATCCACGGATTCCTATCGCAAGCTCTGAACCTTCCGACCTTCGCAGCTAACGTCCCCTGAATGCTAGCTGTCTAGAGAACAACGGACTGTTGGCTTACGAGGCCCATCGAATACATTCCGAAGCCACTAGCTAGCAGTCAGCTGTCCTTTGCTAACGGTCATCAGCTACCTTTATCTCGGACAACTCTCGCCAGTCTGTACAGCGTGACTCAAACCAGAGCTAGTCAGACTTATTCTTCTCGATATCTCCGGATTCCTACCGCAAGCTCTGAACCTATTTCTTTCCATTTTTATTATATGTTTTTATTATTTTTTTCCACCTAGAATTATGGCAGCTAACGACTCCTGAACGCAAAGCCGCTAATCTGCGGCCTGCTAGCTATCTAAAGCACATTGGACTGCTGGCTTAAGAGGCCCTTCGGACATATTTCTTCGGCCACTATGCATATTTTGCCAATTGGCCTGGTTTACCACACGGAGCCCCGCTGATCCGTACGCTGATGTAACTGCACAAGGGGGCCACAACAGACTTCCCTCCATCGCGTCATCCCTCTAAGGCCTTTCTGTTAGCCTGCTAGCCCCGTGCCGCTAGCTGCCTGAAGCCACGCACTGGACTTTATGATCACCCGGCTACGCATGCCTTTCTCTAACGTCACCATGCCGTGTCGATTGCTGTTCTGGTTTGTAACTATTGTTTTATTTCACTGTAGAGCCTCTAGCACTGCTCAACACACCTCGGCTAACAATTTAGATCCACCCCCCACACACGCAGTAACATCACCTGGTTGAAATGCTATTTCTAGAGACAATATAGAGACAATATCTCTTTCATTATCACTATATGCACAGGTTTACCCCCACTGTATTCACATCCTACTATACCTTTGTCTGTACATTATGCCTTGAATATATTCTACCGTGCCCATAAATCTGCTCCTTTTACTCTCTGTTCTGAACGTACTAGGCGTCCAGTTTTGTTAGCCTTTAGCCATACCCTTATCCTACTCCTCCTCTGTTCCTCTGGTGATGTAGAGGTTAATCCAGGCCCTGAAGTGTCTACCTCCACTCCCATCCCCCAGGCTCTCTCATTTGTTGACTTCTGCAACCGTAAAAGCCTGAGACTTCTGCAACCGTAAAAGCCTTGGTTTCATGCATGTTAACATTAGAAGCCTCCTCCCTAAGTTTGTTTTATTCACTGCCCTAGCACACTCCACCAATCCGGATGTCCTAACCATGTCTGAATCCTGGCTTAGGAAGACAACCAAAAACCTTGAAATTTCCATTCCTAACTATAACATTTTCCGCCAAGATAGAACTGCCAAAGGGAGCAGGGTTGCAAATTACTGCAAAGATAACCTGCAGAGTTCTGTCTTACTATCCAGGTCTGTACCCAAACAATTTGAGCTTCTACTTCTAAAAATTAACCTTTCCAGAAACAAGTCTCTCACCGTTGCCGCTTGCTATAGACCACCCTCTGCCCCCAGCTGTACCCTCGACACCATATGTGATTTAATTTCCCCATATCTATCTTCTGAGCTCGTGCTGCTAGGTGACCTAAACTGGGACATGCTTAACACCCCGGCCATCCTACAATCTAAGCTTGATGCCCTCAATCTCACACAACTTATCAATGAACCTACCAGATATAACCACAAATCTGTAAACACGGGCACCCTCATAGATATCATCCTAACTAACTCACCCTCCAAATACACCTCTGCTGCTTTCAACCAAGATCTCAGCGATCACTGCCTCATTGCCTGCATCCGTAATGGGTCTGCAAGCAAACGACCACCCCTCATCACTGTCAAACGCTCCCTAAAACACTTCTGCGAGCAGGCCTTTCTAATCGACCTGGCCGGGGTATCCTGGAACGACATTGACCTCATCCCGACAGTAGAGGATGCGTGGTTATTCTTTAAAAGTGCCTTCCTCACCATCTTAAATAGGCATACCCCATTCAAAAAATGTAGAACCAGGAATAGATATAGCCCTTGGTTCACTCCAGACCTGTCTGCCCTTGAGGAAAGCTAAGGCTAGCTTTTTCAAGCAAAAATGTTCAACCTGCAGTACAAACTCAAAAAAGTTCTGGGACCCTGTAAAATCCATGGAGAATAAGAGCACCTCATCCCAGCTACCCACTGCTCTGAGGCTAGGAAACACTGTTACAACCGACAAATCCACTATAATTGAGAATTTCAATAAGCATTTCTCTACGGCTGGCCATGCTTTCCACCTGGCTACCCCTACCCCGGTCAACTGCCCGTCACCCACCACAGAAACCTGCCCAAGCCCCCACCATTTCTCCTTCACCCATATCCAGATAGCTGATGTTCTGAAAGAGCTGCAAAATCTGGACCCCTACAAATCAGCTGGGCTAGACAATCTGGATCCTCTCTTTCTTAAATTATCTGCCGAAATTATTGCAACCCCTATTACTAGCCTGTTCAACCTCTCTTTCGTATCGTCTGAGATTCCCAAAGATTAGAAAGCTGCCACGGTCAACCCCCTCTTCAAAGGTGGAGACACTCTAGACCCAAACTGCTACAGACCTATATATATCCTACCCTGCATCTCTAATATCTTCGAATGCCAAGTTAACAAACAGATTACTGACCATTTTGAATCACAACGTACCTTCTCCGCTATGCAATCTGGTTTCCGAGCTGGTCATGGGTGCACCTCAGCCACGCTCAAGGTCCTAAGCGATATCATAACCGCCATCGATAAGATACATTACTGTGCAGCTGTATTCATTGACCTGGCCAAGGCTTTTGACTCTGTCAATCACCACATTCTTATTGGCAGACTCAACAGCCTTGGTTTCTCAAATGATTTTCTCGCCTGGTTCACCAACTACTTCTCTGATAGAGCTCAGTGTGTCAAATCGGAGGGCCTGTTGTCCGGACCTCTTGCAGTCTCTATAGGGGTGCCACAGGGTTCAATTCTCGGGCCGACTCTCTTCTCTGTATACATCAATGATGTCGCTCTTGCTGCTGGTGATTCTCTAATAATCCACCTCTACGCAGATGACACCATTCTGTATACTTCTGGTCCTTCTTTGGACACTGTGTTAACTAACCTCCAGACGAGCTTCCATGCCATACAACTCTCCTTCCGTGGCCTCCAACTGTTCTTAAACGCAAATAAAACTAAATGCATGCTATTCAAACGATCATTGCTCGCACCTACCCGCCCATCCAGCATCACTACTCTGGATGGCTCTGACTTATACGTGGAATACGTGGATAACTACAAATACCTAGGTGTCTGGCTAGACTGTAAACTCTCCTTCCAGACTCATTAAGCATCTCCAATCAAAAATTAAATCTAGAATCGGCTTCCTCTTTCGCAACAAAGCTTCCTTCACTCATGCTGCCAAACATACCCTCGTAAAACTGACCATCCTACCGATCTTTGACTTCGGCGATGTCATCTATAAAATAGCCTCCAACACTCTACTCAGCAAACTGGATGTAGTCTATCACAGTGCCATCTGTTTTGTTACCAAAGCCCCATATACTACCCACCACTGTGACCTGTACACTCTCGTTGGCTGGCCCTCGCTTCATACTCGTCGCCAAACCCACTGGCTACAGGTTATCTACAAGTGTCTGCTAGGTAAAGCCCCGCCCTATCTCAGCTCGCTGGTCACCATAGCAGCACCCACTCGTAGCACAAGCTCCAGCAGGTATATCTCACTGGTCACACCCAAAGCCAATTCCTCCTTTGGTCGCCTTTCCTTCCAGTTCTCTGCTGCCACTGACTGGAACAAACTGCAAAAATCACTGAAGCTGGAGATTCCCATCTCCCTCACTAGCTTTAAGAACCAGCTGTCAGAGCAGCTCACAGATCACTGCACCTGTTCATAGCCCATCTGTCTACAGCCCATCTGTCTACCTCATTCCCATACTGTATTTATTTATTTGACTCCTTTTGCACCACAGTATCTCTACTTGCACATCCATCTTTTTCAAATCTACCATTCCAGTGTTTAATTGTCATATTGTAATTACTTCGCCACCATGGCATATTTATTGCCTTAACTCCCTTATTTGACCTTATTTGCACTCACTGTCTATAGACTTTGTTTTCTTTTTTTTTCTACTGTATTATTGACTGTATGTTTTGTTTATTCCATGTGTAACTCTGTGTTGTTGTATATGTCGAATTCCTAAGCTTTATCTTGGCCAGGTCGCAGTTGCAAATGAGAACTTGTTCTCAACTATCTTACCTGGTTAAATAAAGGTGAAATAAAACTAAATAAAAAGTGGAGTGCTGCAGAGTTGGTTGTCCTTCTGGAAGGTTCTCCCATCTCCACAGAGGAACTATTGAGCTCTGTCAGAGTGACCATCGGGTTCTTTGTCAACTCTCTGACCAAGGCCCATACCTGATTGCTTAGTTTGGACAGGCGGCCAGCTCTAGGAAGAGCCTTGGTTGTTCCAAACTTCTCCCATTTATGAATGATGTAGGCCACTGTGTTCTTGGGGACCTTCAATGCTGCATACATTGTTTGCTTCCCTTCCCCAGACCTGTTTGGTTTGGTTTTTGCTCTGACATTCACTGTGAACTGTGGGACCTTATATAGACAGGTGTGTTCCTTTCCCAAAATGTTCTCCAATCAAATCATGTCCAAGCAATCAAGTTTTAGGAACATCTCAAGGACGATCAATGGAAACAGGATGCACCTGAGCTCAATTTCGAGTCTCATAGCAAAGTGTCTGAATACTGGGCGGCAGGGTAGCCTAGTGGTTAGAGCCTAGGGTAGCAGGGTAGCCTAGTGGTTAGAGCCTAGTGGTTAGAGCGTTGGACTAGTAACCGGAAGGTTGTGAGTTCAAACCCCCGAGCTGTCGTTCTGCCCCTGAACAGGCAGTTAACCCACTGTTCCCAGGCCGTCATTGAAAATAAGAATTTGTTCTTAACTGACTTGCCTGGTTAAATAAAGGTAAAATAAAAAATTTAAACTTATGTAAATAAGGTTTTTCTATTTTTGTTATTTTTAGCAAAAATGTTTTTGCTTTTTCATTATGGGGTATTGTGTATAGATTGGTGAGGATGTTTTATTTTATTTTATACATTTTGGAATATGTCATTAACGTAAGAAAATGTGAAATAAGTCAAGGGGTCTGAATACTTTCCTAGGGCACCTTAAAGGGAGTTTCTGGAACTGAATGAAAGAGATTCCAGCGAGGTAGGGAGGGGAAAGAGATTGCACATATTTTCAAGACCTGAGCTACTTCATTTGTATATGAAATGTACTAGTTTATTTAGGCAATTTAATATATTCGTTTAGGCTTGACCTAATTAGTAGGCTATTTTGCAGAATTAAGCTAAATTTGTCAGCTGAGTGACTCATTTGTGGCTTTGGATCAAAATAAATAAGTACCAACATTCTTTCTCAGAGTCTTTAATAAAGACATGTTTTGACCAAGTTAATCTGCTCATGTTGCGTGTGTTCAATTACTTGTGACATTGTGGTTACAATGAAGGATGTAAACAAAATAAATCAAATAAATCCTATTTGTAATGAATCATCAGATGCGTGTAACCTAATGGACAAAAAAGGGCAAACATGCAATGTATTCAATGCTTAAGTATACTAAAGTTTCATATTACTAACTCAACATCAAAGACCAGATTTTCTCGAACGAAAAATGCATCAACCACTACAAATATATTCATTTTTTATAATCCAATAATTCAAAAAAAAGTAGCTGTAGCGAGAGGAGAGACTGCATGCTGAAGACAATCAGAAAGCATGTGTCTTTAACCCTGCATTATAATAGAACTTGTTTTGAAAGCCAGGAATAAGTGAGTCACTCAGCCCTATGCTGTTCCTGCTTCTGTTGCCTATTTGAGTGTTTGTCTAATATCCTACTGATTCTGTGATCACCAAGTCTCATGCAACCACAAAATGTTGGATAAAGCAGTTTCACAAATCCGGCTGTTTTTAAACTTTGCTATGCTGTATTCATTAGAACGCACTCTCTGGTATTACTTTTCACTGTTCCAAACTGGCAGATAAATAATATTGTAATCTAACAGCACCTGTTTGTCATGCAACAGTATCTCTTGCCCTTTTGACAAATGATTTTACATGACGCCTAATTCACATGATATGCCTAAAATACTGATATCCACTAGGATAATAAAAAATATAAATGTTCCTTTTGATTATTTAATCTACCTACATCATGTTATTTCAAGTTATCCCTTTGGTGCACGTGCAAAGTTACCTGGAGTTGTTGAACGGGAGAGACAAAACGTATTGCAATTGAATTTGAATTGACTGAATGATGAGGATGAAGAAGATAGTGATTGAGTTTCGAAACAATAGTGTAAGATAGCATCAATATAACTAATAATCTGGTGGCATTGGTAGAGAGTCAGGCGGAGAATGGAGTGAAAGTGCACTGTACTTGTAAGTACACAACAATGCTGTTGACCAGGTGGAAGTGTTTTAGCAGCCTTTCTAATTAATTGGATTTTTACAAGGCATGCCACTTCATCCATGTCTTTGCATAGCCCACCACAAGCACCACATCTGCACCGCAAGCACCACATCTGCACCCCAAGCACCACATCTAACCACATCCATAACAAATTACTGTGGGAATAAATATCACTGAATGACACAAATATTGGAATAATGTAGGCTAATGCATTTGCAGCCAACAAATTGTTGCTTACTGAAACACCCAAAGTCATCCAATTGTTATAATAGGATTTAAAGCAATAGCCTACCCACGTGTGGTCAACTATTTCAGCACCCTTTCACGCTGCTCTGAGACAAGCATGGGGACTGGTCTTGATAAATCAATACTCCGTTTGTGTATTGGTTAGCCTACAATTAGGGTGTGGAAATGTTAGGATTATTTTGCTCTTCACTCGGAGTCACTTAGGCCTACTCCCAACCGGTCACGTTGTACAGCGCATTATTTTCCAGAAACTATGAGGCCAACATAGGCTACTGTGAAATGCATTTTTGTTTTTCTTGGTCTAAAAACACCATCATATTAATCAGTTTAATCCATCAAAATTTCTAGCAGTATAAACAGCACAACAAATACAATAATAATTCTGACCGACAGGCTGGATTCGGACTTATGTAGCAACATTTTAAATGATTTTTTTTTATAATGGATAAAAGTTGAGAAATGGGAAAGTATGGGAAAGTAATTCTGCTTTGAAAGTTGATGAACTTGTAACCTCACCTTTGCGAAAATGGCCTTTGAATGTTTTGGTACATACTGAAAAGCTCTTCTTTGTCTACACCCGTTCAGGCATCGTTCACACCCTCTTAAGCTTTAGCCCCACCCGTCTCTGTAAGGGTTGATCCTAGCATTCTGCCCTAACAACAGCAGTCAAGCACCCAAGCTAACTGGCTAACGTTGGCTAGCTACTTCCAGACACAAATGAGAGAACAGCTCACTCTGACATTTTACTCACCTTAGAATGCTGGTTAGGCTGTTTTATGTTATCCAGACCATTGGTGATTGCAACTGTGCTGTTAGCAACAATTTACGCTTTTTTTGCCAGTGTTTACAGACACCGGCCATATTCAATGGGTGTTGAGCGTTCGTACATTTGTCAGTTATTCTGCGCTCTGGCACACTCAGATGAGAGTGCTCTTAAATTGGAGTAGGTAGCCATAGAGAATTTACCAGCTACGTCTATCAACAGCTGTCGTGTTGCAGTGACATCATGAACATTCTATTGAAATGGAAACTTGCAGAGTGGAGTATTTTGTTAAGACAGTGAACCATAATCCCAAATCATGATGTTGAATCTGCAGGTAGCTAACCAACCAGGTTCAATGTTAGCTAGCTAATATTAGGCTATAACTAGCAAAGCAAATGGCTCTGAGATACAAATAATATTACTACACAGATCATACACGTAACGTTAGCTAGCGAGACAGCTAATGTTATCTACAAGTTACGAGCTTGCACCACGGGACTTAGAGGTACCCAGCGTCACGGCTTCATTGCTCCAGACCACCACAAGGGAAAGTTAGAGCACTCATTATGCATTTGGGTCCCAAGGTTTTTATTTGACCAATCATATTGAGTGGTTCCAATGACGAATTTTGACACGAGCCACCCTTGCGTGGCGTTCTTCAACAAAGATGGTTGACAAAACATTACGGTGGAGCCAGATGTAAGTTGTTATAACATCATAACGAGCCAAGCAAAACACGTACAATTGAGAGGAATATGTTAGTTAATGCAGAGACAAACATTTTTGCATATTTTTTCGTCATGAAGTTAGTTTACAAAAATCGCTATTTAGAAAGTTATCTGACTAGCTAACATTAGCCAGCTAGCTAGTGTTAGGAGAATTAATTTGGAATTCATGTTGTTTAATGTTTTAGGGACTCCTGAGAAAACCAGCAAACCAGGATGTCGTCTTGTGAAACAGTGGATATAAAGAATCTAGCTAGCCCTAGCATTTACTGCAATTTGAATGTACAATTGTGTAATCTTGCCTTGCAATGCAGCTGAAGTAACATAGCTAGCTAACTATTTAGTTGCTTAATGTGTAGCGGAGGATTAAAAATAACTGTATGCCTATGGATGTGTAGCTAGCTATGGTATGTAGCCGATCTGTGTATGGACCCTAAAACGTTAGGTTCTGAACTAATGTTCATACCAATCTATTAACCTGAGCTATCGCAGTAGTTGTATCAACTTCAAGTCTGAATGGCATTAATGAAGCCTATGGATTGTGTTGAATATAATAACTTTATTGTGCCAAGAATGCAAGTCCTATATACATGTACTGTAGTTATTACCACGCATGAGATCTCCACATTGTAGCCTGTACATTGAATATATTCACTGATCATGTACTCTTCCATGGCAAATAAAGGTGCGGTTCAGGTATGAATCTCTGAGACTTTTCTCTTTTTTTCAGTCATATCAATCTATTTGAACAAGGCTGTGTCTACCTTTGTATTAAAATTATACACTTAAACAGGGTTTACCACTTCTGCTCCTGGGACATCAATGATTACACATTGTAACTATGCAATAGAGTAGAAACATGATTGATTTGTAATTCGTATATACAGACCCCCAAAAAATGCATATCTATCTCCCTTCACCTGCATTAATCTGAGGACACAGGATAGTATTTCTATGAGATACTTAATTTCGCCCAGTGGAGAATGTTAAACGCTTTATTGAAAGAAGTTCATTATCCAGGTGTTATGAATACACAAATGCATTATAATTATGATAATTGTAATATTATAAATACAAGTTCAATATGTACTTCAATGCACATATGGTGTTGTGCAATATAAAACAAGGAAGAAAGACGAGGTGGGGAGAGAGGTGTAGAAGACAGAAAGGTAAAGAGGTGAGGTGGCGATGAAGGGACTGGCTTCCTCTCTCACATCAAAACATACATGCAGACTAGTGACAAATGGATAGAGAGAGAGAGCATGATTAAGCCTTGTTTCCCAGCTTCCATGTACAACAAGATAGGCAGAGACGGAGAAAAGTAACACAGAACAGTTTAATTACCTCTGGTTGTCACTTTTGCCAGCAATAAAGCTTCCACTGCCTGTTCCTCAGACAGTGAACATCTGGCAATATCTACATTTTCGACCCCTTGGTCAGCTCGCTCTCTGAAAGTAAAGAAAACAGCTTATTTTTTTTATAGATATGAAAACAATAACTGAGATGTGACCGTTAAATCTCAAGCAGCAGATGTCATTTTTATGATATGCCAATACAGCCCAGTGCTGCTTACCTGAGATGCCATCTTCAATACAGCCCAGTGCTGCTTACCTGAGATGCCATCTTCAATACAGCCCAGTGCTGCTTACCTGAGATGCCATCTTCAATACAGCCCAGTGCTGCTTACCTGAGATGCCATCTTCAATACAGCCCAGTGCTGCTTACCTGAGATGCCATCTTCAATACAGCCCAGTGCTGCTTACCTGAAATGCCATCTTCGTAGGTGTCCACTTTGACTTCCTTTGTGTTGGAAAACGTGCTACCATATCCTGCCAGCACGCCCACAAGCGAGCCACTTAGAGCAGAATGATGACGCGTGGAAGAGGGAAAGGAATGAGATTGGAACAGCAATTTGTTGCAAGTTTGGGAGGAGAGCTAATAGCTGAACAACAGCCTATTCAAACTACTAAAGAATAGTCTAAAAGCAGAGCTAGGTGTGAAAACCCCCACTCCAACGCAGACCAGATTTGCCCTAACGACCAAGGGGTAGCTTGCTAATCAATGTAATAAAGTATTGACTTTTCAAATAAGTTACCAAATAAGTTACACGTTATGTTGGCTGACAATTTGTTAGCTACGCTATCCTTACGAACCACATAGCATATCATTACAGCAGTATGGACAGGTATGTTAGCTAGCTATCTAACGTTAGTAGTTATACATCAAACTTGCCAGTATATTAACTATAGGCTGTCTAACTACCCAATGTGTATTGACTTGATTATTCTCATCATTCTTAGCTTAGCTAAATGTTATAGTCGTTGTGCTTTCTCAATGGACATTCGGGTGCTTTCGTAAATTAGCTCTGGCTATCTATAGGCTGGACAATAGAACGAGTCAAAATTCACCCAAGTCTGAAAAACGGCTTAATAAGAACGTTGGTTAAACTGAAACACTAACGCGAGCCCATAGCAAATTAATGGAATCGAACGTTCGCAGAGCCTGTTTTGACTGAGTGATGCTTAGAATTCCATTAAATATATATATATTTTTAATATACATATATACATATATACATATAATATAATATATAGCTGTTCGTCGGACGAAACTTGTGAAGAAAGTAAACATCTGCACCTTGATTGTCTCAACTGTGCTTATGGCTGCGTAATGAAAAAGTAGGGGAAAAATAAAACATTTTGGACTATTTCTGGTCTTAGCAATCAATGACAGATGAGCTCGCTGCCCAATTAAGTTGTTTCCAGCAGCACATTTACAGTCACCAATGACTGTAACACGAAAACTTTACTCGCCCAAGCAAATTGGTCAGAGTGGTCTCATTTGTGTCTGGAAGTAGCTAGCCAATGTTAGCTTGGGTGCTTGATACTTATTTTCCACCATAATTTGCAAATAAATTCATAAAAAATCCTACAATGTGATTTTCTGGAATTTTTTCCTTCTCATTTTGTCTGTCATAGTTGAAGTGTACCTATGATGAAAATTACAGGCCTCTCTCATTGTTTTAAGTGGGAGAACTTGCACAATTGTTGGCTGACTAAATACTTTTTTGCCCCACTGTATCTGAAAATGTTTCTTACTAGACTATCTTACCTGTATACGGAGACAGGTGTTTTCTTCAACTCCTTAGCTGTCATACTATAATTCCACTGATTTCAAACCTCGGTCCTCCAGAAAGTGGAGAGCAACACTTATGCAGCTCTATTACGCAATATATATATTTAAAAAAAGCTGTGTTAGACAGGATTACCTATACATGCTGACCAGCTCAAATAGACAGACGCATGGCAGACCAATCCAAACTCATCTCTTGGCATGTCCAGCCCACTCATTATCACAGCCAATCATGGCTAGCGGGAAGGTTGCTGACTTTTTCTGTGGCTAAACCAACTAGGCTCATAATTTAACCATTTTATTCATATTAACAGATGGCATACAAGTTTGTTATTAAGGCACATGAAAGTTCACATGTTCCAGAATGCATTTCTGCCCAAAAAATGCATTTAGATTTAAAAAAAAGTTTGCATTCAAATGGCTCTCCTGTGCAGTAGTGACGCATGACAAACGTCACATTTCCTGAAACAAGTCACAATTTACAAATAAATTATAATCAATCCCATATATTCTGTTCTAACAAAAAACATCTCTAGTACAGCTAATATTGAAAACAGTCAAATGCATTTGTGAATTAAATAGTTTTAGCCGACATGTTGTCGTTTATTAATTGTTGAAGTATTCAAGGCTCCCTTTCTATTTTGTTTTATAGCTGAAATACATGACTAATTAAAGACATGGATGTCTTGTATGCTGTGTGATGACATGCACAAAGGAATGAATGACTGAGTGATATACTGTATATTGAAGTAGTACTTTATGCCAATAAGTCAGTTAGGCTAAAACAGCTACGGTAAACAGGACTCTGAGGCCTCCAGCTCCATGTTATTTCAATAACTTAGCTTCTCAAAGATGCCCTTTGGTGGTCCAACTAGCATTAATGGCAACAATGGCTGACAGTAAAATCTATTACGTCATGCATTTCGACGTGCCATACCATTCCGCAGCACCTAGCAAGCTGTGCTGCAGTATGACACAACTTTTAAAGGAAGAGCCACTTCCTTTAAAAGGAAGTGTTTGCTTGTTATTATACCAATTTGCAACTGGAAAACAGAGTATCTAGAAAACAGTAATCCCTTGTAGTTGTTTTACAGTATTAGTGTTGCTGTGAGATTGGCTTAGAATTGATTTATGTGTAAACGAAGAGAGGACTGCAGCCCACATCACTGCACGCGCCACCAAAATGTTCCCCTTTTGTCATTTTAAGACTCGCGCACATCTCACCAAATGTGGATCTAGCGTTCCTCTGCCGATCCTTTCAGTGCGCTGTGTTTAAGGGACCACCCGCTGTAGACTTCTGAATGACATCATTTTTCATTTGATTCTACATGTAAAATCGGTGCACACTTGGTTCGCAAAGCAGGTCTCTTTGCTGATCTGTCTTTTTTGTTTGCTACATGATTCCATATGTGTTATTTCATAGTGTTATTTCATAGTGTTATTTCATAGTGTTATTTCATAGTGTTATTTCATAGTGTTATTTCATAGTTTTGATGGCTTCGCTATTATTCTACAACGTAGAGAAAAAGTACAAATAAAGAAAAACCCTTGAATAAGTAGGTGTTCTAAAACTTTTGACCGGTAGTGTACGTGCACCTCGTCATACATATTTTTGTATCAGTCACCACAGGCCATTAGAAAGGTGTAAGGAGCTCCACTGGTACATTTCTAGTTTAGGCTGTGTTTCTGTTGCTCTGTTGTTTCTGTCTTCTCTTTGTCTATTTTTCTATATCTCTGTATCTCTACTTGTCACTGTCTGTGTCCCTGTATCTTTGTGTCTGTCTCTGTCTCTCTCTTCTCTCCTGTGTCTGACTCTGCGTCTCTCCCTTCCTCTGTCTCTCTTTGTCTCTGTGTCTCTTCCCTCTGCTGTGTCTTTCTGTGTGTCTGTCTCTCCTCTCTCCTGTGTGTCTCTGTCTCTGTGTCTCTCCCCTCTTTGTCTCTCCTCTCCTAGAAAACGGCCACAATGATTTATTCTTCTGCTGTTGGCTCGGTCTGTCCTGCTGTCTTCAGCAGAATCGCTGCACGCTGGCTTTTCCTGAACACACCTCTCCTCTCGCAGTGCAATACACACACACACACACACACACACACTCTCTCTCTCTCTCTCTCTCTCTCTCTCTCTCTCTCTCTAGCACGGCACAGGCTAGCAGTACAGTAATACATTCAGGAAATGATGAAAAGATGTTAGATGTTGGTCTGCCCCACCCCCCTATGTAGCTGTGATTAATCATAGATCCGTTCCTACTGTTTTGTGTCCTCTGACTTTTTCTTAATCACTGAACCCGCTATCACTCTACCTGCTATCTCCGTCCCCTGCCAGTTTCCAAATAGGTTATTTGGCTGTCCCCATAGGAGAACCCTTTTTGGTTCCAGGTAGAAACCTTTTTGGTTCCAGGTAGAACTCTGTTGGGTTCAATGTAGAACTCTCTGTGGAAAGGGTTCTACATGGAACCCCAAAGAGTTCTACATGGAACTGAAAGGGTTTTTACCTGGAACCAAAAAGGGTTCTACTATGGGGACAGCCAAAGAACGCTTTTAGGTTCTAGATAGCACCCTTTCTTCTAAGAGTGTAGTGTGGTCCTGGTGTGTGTGTGTGTGTGTGTGTGTGTGTGTGTATTGCACTGCGAGAGGAGAGGTGTATTTTTGAATTTTTGCAATTCATTCCAGTCATTGGCAGCCGAGAACTGGAAGGAGAGGTGGCCGAAGAAGGTGTTGGCTTTGGGAATGACCAGTGAAATATACCTGCTGGAGTGTGTGTTGCTATGGTGACCAGTGAGCTGAGATAAGGCGGAGCTTTACCTAGCAAAGACTTATAGATGACCTGGAGCCAGTGGGTCTGGCAATGAATATGTAGCGAGGACCAGCCAACGAGAGCATACAGGTCGCAGTGGTGGGTAGTATATGGGGCTTTGGTGACTAAACGGATGGCACTGTGATAGACTGCATCCAATTTGTTGAGTAGAGTGTTGGAGGCTATTTTGTAAATGACATTGCCGAAGTCGAGGATCGGTAGGATAGTCAGTTTTACGAGGGTATGTTTGGCAGCATGAGTGAAGGAGGCTTTGTTGCGAAATAGGAAGCCGATTCTAGATTTAATTTTGGATTGGAGATGCTTAATGTGAATCTGGAAGGAGAGTTTACAGTCTAGCCAGACACCTAGGTATTTATAGTTGTCCACATAAGTCAGAGCCGTCCAGAGTAGTGATGCATGTGTGTGTAACCAAAATTAAAGCAGTGGTTCTAGCCAACACATGATTAAGAGGCGACTGTTCAGCTCTCATGTGGGCCATCACTATCAGTGCCAGGCAGCACAGTCCCTTCCTAGTCCCCATCCAGAGACAGTAATGAACCCACACTGCAGAAGTTTAGGACTGGGTTCAGATGACTGTTGTTGTTGAGGTAAACAGATTAGAGATATAAAAAGCTGATAGCTCTGTTAATGACCACAGGCCCCAGTCAGACTATGGTTACGTCCCATTACATCCTTTTCCCTTTATAGTGCACTACTTTCTGGTCAAAAGTAGCACACTATAAAGGGAATATGGGTGCCATTTGGGATGCAGAACATTTATATCTAATTCCAAACACCCATTGAAGAATGGCCAGACTGATATGTCCTGTAAAACAGAATGGTGAACACAGAATGTGGGTTAGAGAGGTTTTAGTTTGCATTAGTAAAGACAGGGTGATGTCAAGATTAAATCCCTGACATTTAGATGCCTTAAACAGATTAGATCCAAGGCAAATATCTTTGATCTGTCTGTAAATAGCTAGGCTTTCATAAAAGCACCAAATCAACAGCATCCCATAGCGCAGCACCAAAACAGCATGTGATATGCTCCCTGACTGTTATCCGTCCTGTTATTTGTCTGAATAAAATGACTGCTTTTACGGAATGGTCATTTTTTACATATTTCACTTTTTCAAGCTTGACCGTTGTTTACAATACATGATGTATCCCCCCCCCCCCCCCCGAATATAACAGGCGCAAACTTTCCCACCAGTTCAAAATCATACTGATGTAAACCTGGCTATTATTAAACATAATGGACTTCCAGATACCATTGGCACCTTTTACGGAGCCTCACCATCTGCAGACATCATCCTATGTACAATTGTAATGAGTGGAATTTAACTGGTGTTAGCATGCGCGAAGGCCTGTGTACGAGAGCACTAGTGAAACTGACAATATAGGGCCATATGGCCTGAGTTCACCTGAGTGCACTGCCTGCGACTGATCATTGCAATGCCAGTTACTGACCGTTGCAACGACAGTTAATGACCATGGCAACGACAGTTACTGTTGTGAGAGAATAACAGGCAGGAGACATAAGAGCCATAGGTGAGGTGTAGAACAAAATAGGGCTGTTTTTTTTGTCTCTCCTGTCTGCTAATTAATGACCCAGGGAGATGTAGGAGACAGCTGTATAACTCACTGTTAAAGGGAGAGAGATGGTGAGCAGAATAGCTCTGTACTCTGTACCCTCTATCTCTCTCTCTCTCTCTCTCTCTCTCTCTCTCTCTCTCTCTCTCTCTCTCTCTCT
The DNA here is from genome assembly GCF_013265735.2 of Oncorhynchus mykiss. Classification (NCBI taxonomy): domain Eukaryota; kingdom Metazoa; phylum Chordata; class Actinopteri; order Salmoniformes; family Salmonidae; genus Oncorhynchus; species Oncorhynchus mykiss. The sequence continues at coordinate 46,402,551 of NC_048582.1, forward strand.
CTCTGTCTGCTCTTTTTCTGTCTGCTCTTTTTCTCACTCTTTTCTCTCTCGCTCCTCTGTTTTTCTATCCATCTAATCTCTCTGTTTTGGTCTTTGCATGACCTTAAACAGGGTCACTCAACAGTCAACCGCTATATGAAAATAGCAAGGGTACTCTATGTGCCTTTTGCAGAGCATTTATACAGTGGTAACAGACATAGAATGGCAAAATGGGGTATTGTATAAAACTTGAATAGTTGAATAGAAAAATGTTGTACTATATGAACCTGACCGCTCATACGCTTAGAATCCTAATTTCACATAATGCTGTTATAATTGGAAGGATTATGTATGTTAGTTGTAGCTGTATTGCATCCCAAATGGCACCTTTTTCCCTATATAGTGTACTACGTTTAACCCTATGGGCCCTGGTCAAAAGTAGTGCACCATATAGAGAATAGGGTGCCGTTTAAAAGAAAACAAATTACATTTTTATTTGTCACATGCGCTGAATACAACAGGTGAAATGCTTACTTACAAACCAGTAAGTTACTTAAACAACAATGCAGTTAAAAAAAATGGAGTTAAGTAAATATTTACTAAAAAACTAAAGTAAAAAATGGAATAGGAAAGTAACACAACAAAATAACAATAATAAGGTTATATACATGGGGTACCGGTACTGAGTCAATGTGCGGGGGTACAGGTTAGTCGAGGTCATTTGTATGTGGTTAGGGGGTAGAGTGACTATACATGAAGAATAAACAGCGAGTAGCAGCAGTGTAAGAACAGTGGAGTTGGGGGGGGGGGGGGGGGGGGTCAATGTAAATAGTTTGGGTAGGCATTTGATTAATTGTTCAGCAGTCTTATGGCTTTGGGGTAGAAGCTGTTAAGGAGCCTTTTGGACCAAGACTTGGCGCTCCGATACATGTGGGTCGCACACCCGGATATGGTTGAAATAGCAGTGTTACGGAGACTCAGTGCTACTATCAAAGATGTCAAATAAAAAAGGGATCAGTGAAACATTTTACTCTTGTCAAATGCTAACCATCCTTGCTTGATTTTTGTACTATTTCAACCTGACCATCCACACTCTGAGCCTCCTCATTTCACATAATGCTGTTATAATTGTAAGGATTATGTGTGTTGGTTGTCAAAGGCAGAAAGATTGCAGTCAGAGTGCAGTATAACTGCAGGATGCTGCAAATACCGCATTCAAAATAACTATTTTTTTTTTTTACTGCGGTCATTTTGGAGTGTAACTACACTGCAGTTATACTGACTTATTCTTTCATTTCTGAAATCCAAAATACCAGTCGGCTGCAGTTACTGCAATATTACTTCAGTTTCAAAACTGCAATCTTTGTAAGGGAAATGGCATCCTTTTCCCTATATAGTGCACTACGTTTGACTGTATGACCCTGGTCAAAAGTAGTGCACTATATATGGAATAGGGTCTCATTTGGTATATACACCTGGACATGGTTGAGATAACAGTTTTATGGAGACACCCGTGCTACTAGGAAGATAGTTCTCATGTCAACCCAAATACGAATAACTTACATTTTGTACTCTTGTCAATTGCTACACTTCTTGTTTATATTTAAACAAAAGCAGACTGTTTGAACTGAAATGTGATTGACATACAACTGTTTTTGTCTTTATCTCATCAGGACAGTTACTCATTAAGCTTCTCTGCTTGTGTTTCTGTTTTAGTTTAACTTTGTGGGCAAACTGCTGGGTCCACGCGGGAACTCACTAAAGAGACTGCAGGAAGACACGCTCACTAAGATGTCCATTCTGGGGAAAGGATCAATGAGAGACAAAGAGAAGGTAACAGCCAAGTCTTTCTCTCCTTCTCTCGAACAGTCAAAGATTCCTCTTTCTCCCTCTCTTTCTAGTAAAACCCAAGTCCTCTTCTCTTTATCTCACTCTCTGTCTCTCTATCTCTCTCTGTTGTTTGTTTCGGGCAAATTGAAGCAGACACCCTCAGTGGAAAGGCATCAATAACCAGCTGAGTTATTGTGGATATGTTCTGTCTTGTTGTGTCTGTGACAGTCTTTCTCCGTCAGTCAGTTTGTCATCATGGGTGATTTGTGACATCGATGATCTTCAGTGTCATACGCAAACGTTCCGTTAGATTGTTGTGATCGATTCTCTCTCTGACGGCACAAACTCTGGAACACCTGCTGAACAGATCTGTCATGGAGATGTGCTGAGCTCAGCAGGTTTCAAACTCACACGCACGCATGCATGCACGCGCACAACCAGCTCACACACGCAGCTCGGCATGCTTGACACACCTCCTCCACTACCTCACCAGGGAGATCTGTGATCTGTGATTGACAGTTTGCTCCAGATCCAGCATGCACCTTTACTTTCATAGTTTCAGAAAACGATGCGCCCGAAAAGAGCCTTTTGTTGTGCTATTTGTTTTCTTGCAGTGAGAGGCCTGTATAATACATGACGTTTTCGATCATTAAGAGGCGTAATTCTAGAATCTAATTCTAATTGTGTGGATACAGCTGTGTTCTTATAGCTGCCCCGCTGCAAGCCAGTTGGAGATGGATACAATCTCAGCTTCAGTGTATGCTTTATGGCTACGTGAAGAATTCTCATAGAATTCCTCCAATATCTGCCAAAGATTTGTCATCGTCAGTTACACAGAGTGTCAGGGAAAGGATTAAAGGAATGGCCACAGAAGCAACAGGCTGTATAAGGCTTTTCTCTTCTCCTTCTTCCTTCTCTTCCTCTGCTTCTGAGTGTGGAGCTGATGGCACCCCTGACATCCCTGCACTGTCACCATACTATTTTAGCCAATATGACATAGAAGCATTCAGAGTCTCTGTCCTGAAGTTGCTTTATTGTACGTTCCTTGGGCTGGGTGACGTTTAGGGAGGCGTATGCTTCTGGGTTCAAGGTTGGTGTTATGGAAACGAAGGCTAGTGGAGCTTTAAAATGGATGATGAAATCACATGTTGTTGTTGAATTGGGCTTCCCTGTCCTCTGTCAGTCCTCTCAGTCTGCAAAGAGTCCCTACAATACGCTGCATCCATGCTGTTGCTGTTGTGGCATCCTCCTATTGTTCAGCATGCATAAGAACGCGTCATCTGCAACAACTAACAGCATATACATGTCCTGCTCTGAACCAAACTGTCTTTCCTATGGAGTTCCTATGGACTCTCATGTCGTTGTCTCAGGCTCTGTGCCTCTTTGTGCCTCTGTTTCTGGGAAGAGAATGGCTGTTTGATAACCAGATCCTCAGTGAGGTTCTCTATGAGGAATGTCAACAGAGGGGAGATGCTTGGAGGAGATAGAGGAGGTGACAGCTGTAATCTCCTGCCATGGCCTGCTGAGCACATATAGGAAGACAGTGTGTGTGTGTGTGTGTGTGTGTGTGTGTGTGTGTGTGTGTGTGTGTGTGTGTGCGTGTGCGTGTGCGTGTGTGTGTGCGTGTGCGTGTGTGTGTGTGTATGTGTGTGTATGTGTGTGTGCGTGCGTGCGTGTCATTGATGTCTCTTCGGCAGATCCATCAGTAGAGGCAGACAGTATGCACAGAGGAGCCTCTTCCTCGTAAAACACAGATTTATGGGGGAAATTAGCATCTCATCAACATACCACAGGTTTAAAACAAGGTTATTTATAATTACATGACAGACTCTGCCTTACATGATGCTTCTAGAGGACGGAATGTGTGTGAGTTGCAAGATTCCACTTGAGGAAGGAAGTTCTCAATAGCTAGCAGCATAGAGGAACACCACTAGAGAAGAGGTGAGAAGGATTTTGTTCTACTAGACAAGTCAGTTAATTAAGAACACATTCTTATTTACAATGCTTGCCTACTTGTAAAGCCCCCCCGGCCTAACCCTCCCCTAAACCGGACAACGCTGGGCCAGTTGTGCGCCGCCCTATGGGACTCCCGATCATGATTGGTTGTGATACAGCCCGGGCTCGAACCCGGGTCTGTAGTGACACCTCTAGCACTGCCTTAGACCGCTGCACCACTCGGGAGATGTTGTCGGCTATGCTGTAGTTTTACTTAGGGTTTGCTGTCCTATTTTGGCCCTTCAATTACATATTGCCTCTTTCTGTCTGGATGAGATGGCCCATTGAGATTTTGGTTCCTATTTACACTATACTATGTAATGTATTACATGTACAGTATAGAGTGGTGTACTCCTTTATGGCATTAGAGGTTTGATCAGTATTGTGATTGTATTACAATTAGGGCTGTCGAACAATGAAAAAAATGTCATTAAGTTAATCGCAGGATTTGCTGTGTTTAATCTCAAATAAACACAACTTCTGAATTTGCTCAAATTGAGCAGTAATTTCAGATTTTTTATTAAAAAAAACATTACACGAATATTGACGTCTTGATTTTGTCCAAAGTAACAGTTAGCAAAATCTGGTAAATTGATAAAGCACAGATTCTTTAACCTCAATGTCAACTTGTTTTGACATCCCCCGGAAGTTTTTATCTGTACAGATTGTTTGGATTGTTCAGTATATTCTGAATGCGTTCGGACAATGCGATCACAATAAAAAAAAATGTGTCCACTTACATTTTTAAAAGTGAACTAGAGTCAACTGATTAACTCCGACAGCCCTAAATATAGTACGTTTAAATTCAATAATCAAGTCAAACAGATTTGCTGGATCAGTCTTGCTGATCCTGTGTGGATTAAATAAACCGTGAGGTGTAATTGAAGTGACATTATAATAGGCCAAGTTAAAGCACGTTCTGACAACGTCTGGTGTAAAAAAAGGGCTCTATAAATACATTTGATTGTTTTTTGTTCCACCAGGAGGAAGAGCTACGGAAGAGCGGAGAGGCCAAATATCAGCACCTGAACGAGGACCTCCATGTCCTCATAGAAGTGTTCGCTCCCCCTGCAGAGGCCTACAACAGGATGGGTCACGCACTGGAGGAGATCAAGAAGTTTCTCATACCTGTACGTACTAACGACTACACACACGTTACTGTTACCCTGTCCTCGTTTTATTTTATCCAACATATGAACAAAATATATCAGCTAGCTAGTCAATCAATCAATCAAATGTATTTATCAAGCCCTTTTACATCAGCGGAGGTCACAAAGTGCTGTCCAGAAACCCAGCCAAAAGCACCAAACAGATAGCAATGCAGGTGTACATCAGCTACTCTGCTTCTTTTGTGCAACATGTGATTATACTCTGTGTCAGTGTCTGCATTGAACACCCAGATAGTAGAGTAAAGGTTATACAGGAAGTAGCAAGTGGCAGAATTCTGGTCCAGTCCAGTCACAATCCCTCTGCTTCTACAAGCTAGCCAGCTGAAGTAGTTGAACCACTATCCCACTCTGTCTGATTGGATGCACGTCCCTCTGAGGGAAGGGAAGTCATGGGGATAACTGACTAAGCTGAATAAGAGAGTAACACAGTCAGACAGGAAGCACTCAGCACAGCCTAAACCTCTCTGGGACGCCCATACATCACGTTTATTTACTCTTACTCCATGTATTATGGATGTGACTGATCTGTCCCATGCTATTATGGAAGAATAGTATGATCTCTCCATCACATGTTGATATGTTTGATCGTTCCAGTCTCACTCCGAGCCATGATGATTTATTTCTGGTCATGAATGACGTCTTTAAATTTCCCTTACAAACACACAGAGATGTGTTGATATGGAGGAGACACAAGACAATCGTCTCCATGGCAGCATGATTAAACGCTGATTTCCATATTAATTGCTACGTTCCATTGAGTGGTGAATACAACTGTGTGTGATGAGAAAGCACACACACAGAGAGAGAGACGATTGTGTGTGACGATAAAAAGCCAAATGGGGTTCCTGGGTTTTATCAACGGGGGATCAGGAGTGTGTTGCTCTGCCTGAGGAGCAGCGGTCACAGCAGCATCATGACACGCATGAGCGCATGCACACACACACACGCACGCACACACACACACACACTGCTTGGTCACAGAAGCACTGTATAGTACATTAATTAGACATTCCTACAGGGCTGTAACCCTGGAGATAAAGCACGCCATTTAATATGCTGTAATTAAAAGGGTATGTGTGCTTGTTTGTGTGTGTGTGCAGGATTACAATGATGAGATCCGACAGGCGCAGCTGCAGGAGCTGACGTACCTGAATGGTGGCTCAGAGGATGCCAAGGTGCCAGCGGTGAGGGGCAAGCTGCCTGCAGCACGGGGTAGAGGGACACCTGCCCCAGGACCCATCAGGTACCTACTGCCAATGTGTGTGTGTGGGGGGGGGGTACACCATCTGACCCAAATGATACACAATACAACTTTGAGAACTATTGACATTCAAAGACATGTTTGTATGAATCTGTCCTGCTGTATTCTCTTTATGATGTAACTCCCCAGATGACTTAGGATAATACTCAAATAGTCATCTCCATTATAATACTTTAAAGTATGCACGTTGTGTGGCTCTCAAGCGTTCTACTAAATGCAAAGTATATTTGTGTTTATAAAAGGAAACATCAGATGAAGAGATAAACCAGGTCACAGAGAAGGGATGTGTGTATGTTAGTGTGTGTGTAGATGTTTGTATTGCTCTGAGAGGGATTATAATTGGATCTGTTTTAAATTAGACAGTAAATAGCATTTAGCATGCCTAATGTAGGTGAGAGAAGAAAGAACAACTAGAGGCAGTGTGGTGGACAGTCAGTCAGATGCATAAACCATATACTCACTACCGATAATGTGATTATGTCTGAATTGCAGAGGTATCCTGCTGACAGTTTACTGGTCCACTTAAGCCATAGGGCTCTGGTCAAAACAGTGCACTACATAGAGTGATATTTGAGACCCTACCTATAATTCCCTGCTTGTCCTGTGTGGTAGGAGTCGAGGAGGTGTGCCCCCTCCCCACGCAGCTGTCCCCCGTGGAGCAGCACCGAGAGGGGCACCCCCTAGCCGGGTACCATCCGCCCGAGGGAGGGGTGTGCCAGCACAAAGAACACGAGGGGCTCCCCCGCGGAGACCACCGCCTCCCGTAGTACAAGACACATATGGGGAATATGTGAGTATTTACACAGTAAGAGGGAAACGTGTTCATGCATGTACGCTGGCACACACACACACACACACACACACACACACACACACACACACACACTGTGTCTGCATACAGGTACATCCTCCTAGTATTATCAAAACTGAGAAGGGATTTTACTGGTAGCTGCTATGGTAATCTTGGCATGCTAGTTTACCTGTTGTTTCTGGAGGGAGCCCATATGAACAGCTGGCAGTGATAGAATATATTAACTCCAGAGTCAGACCCTTTGGACACATGCCAAAGAGGACTCCCTCCTTCCGTCTACCTCCCACCTTACTGTCACAGCAGGCTCCTCAGGGACGCTGCACCAACCCAGCATATTTAGTAGAGAGGATGACGGGAGGAGAGGAGGGGTAGGAGAGGACAAGTACCCTGCCAGTCCATAGCTAACCACATCTGACAGGTTTATATGGAGGTCTGCAGTTAGAATGGGTGGAGGTCGTAGAGAATGACTGGTAAAGAGCCTCGGCTGGACCATCTGCTTCACATCATTGTCACAGTGGTAAACTGGCTCCACAGACAGACAGACACACACCTGCACCTGGGGATCCGGTAGAGAGAGCACTGCAGACATCTGGCTGATGATAAATCTTCACCATATCGCTGTGAATTACAGACTGAATGAGCTCCACTACTCTCCATCGTTGTAGAGGGTTGGTAGTACACACAACTACTGTTCTGTTGTTGTCACCATTGAGTGATGCTAACAAATAGTTTATTGTAGTTTTCTATTAAATTACTGCTGAGGAGGAGATTCATTTCTTGCTCATACTTGATGCCTCATTCTTCCAGTTTTTACCTCGTCTACAGACAGTCTGGCTCAGCCAAAGGGCTTGAAGCCATGTTCTGTTTATCCAGCATGTTTTTAGAGAAGTTAACATGACAATGTATCACCTACTGCAGGTGTCCCCAATTACATTCAGCCGCGGGCCGATTTTTTCTTGAGTGGAAGGTCGGGGGGCCGGAACATAGTTATACATTATTTGTAGACTGCAGACTGACCTCAAGAAGCCCAAACAGATATAGTGTTTGACAAAAACAGAATCATTTCTAACCTTGATTACATTGTGATATGATCACATATACCTCTCAATTTATTAGGGATATGCGTGTCTCCTTACAAGGACAATATCTAGATACATGGGCTCCGATACGATACAGGAACAATACTTTTAGTTTGAAACGATTCGATGCAATTTGTTAACATTAGCATACTACATCTAGCTACATGTTGAACTTCCATCCTCTCAGGCCAGGAGTACAAAGTATGAATTTATGGTTGGATCAAAATTGCCGTTATAATCATTGGCTAGTACGGAGAATTAAGTAAAACCAGATGTATGAAAAATCCCTAGCGCCATCCACGGCCAATTTAGGACACTTTTAGCTAGCTAGCCACTGGAGGACAACAACACAATGAGATGAAACAATTCAAGTTGTTTATGTTAGTTACATATTGCTCTCAATGTGATGTGATAGGAGTGAAGCCAAACACAAACTGGCTTCCCATTAAACTTTTTTTTGGTATGCCAGGACCATTCATAGTTGAACTCACTCAGTTTCTCTCAACACTGATTGGCTATTATTTGAAACTTTTTTTATCAAGGGAGGCCAAATGCTCGCTGGCTTCCCTTGCGTTCAATGGTACGGGCGGCAAAAATGTCATACTCTTTTTGACCAGATAGATGGCCTACATATACAGACAGAGGGACCCTGTTTTGCTCGCTCCGATGCATTCTCCGGTGAGATACAAAAATAATGCTGAAGGTGACACACAGATGTAGCCTACGAATATTAAAACAGGGAAGGGGTAGGCCTACCTCTCATTGGTGCGAGCAGCTGCTTCTCCCGCACTGTGCACACAATTATCTGACTTGTAGATCAATGTCATACTCGGTTACATGCACAAAGTTCGATAGGCTGAAGGAGAGGATGAATCGATTCAATCAGAACAGATTAGAGGTATTTTCAGAACAAGGCAGAAACAGATCAAATTAGTAAAAAACTGGTGATTTGTAACATTTTAATCGGTTTTCTTACCAATGCATGCTTCATTTGGATCAATTTGGGCTACCGGGTGGGCAAATAAATTCACCCGTGGACCGAATTTGGTCCGTGGGCCACCTATTGGGGAACCCTGACCTACTGTATTGAGCATTCTGGAGTTAGGATGTTTTTGTTTTGGTAATTCAATTATTTTCAGAATTCAGTGGCTTTACTGTGCCTCTCTCTATTATCAGTGATTCGATAATAACAGTAAGTAGCGATATCAGATTATTGGCGAATCTAATTTGTATAAAACTAAATTATGAATGAGATTATTTGCCTAGCAGTCTGATTACACAATACAGTAATTGCATCCAAATCTCATTCCAGATATTTCATAGGGCACACAAACACACTCGTGCAAGCACAAACACACACACACTCACAAGGCCATAAGGAACCTGTTACTGACCTGCCTTTCAGCCCATTGGCCAGTAATAGGATTGTGGTTATTCTGCCTGTTACCCATTTCTTAACATTCACTAGGAATCACAAATACTTGTCATTTCAATTTGGGCTGATAATGAGAAAGGTGTGGATAAAGAATTTTACGATCCCCATTAGCTGTAGCAAAAGCAGCAGCTACTCTTCCTGGGGTCCACACAAAACATGAAAAATGACATAATACAGATCATTAGACAAGAACATCTCAAGGACAGAACTACATACATTTTTAAAAAGGCACACGTAGTCTAAATACAGTTGAAGTCGGAAGTTTGCATACACCTTAGCCAAATACATTTAAACTCAGTTTTTCACAATTCCTGACATTTAATCCTTGTAGAAAAAATCCCTGTTTTAGGTCATTGAGGATCACCACTTTATTTTAAGAATTTGAAATGTCAGAATAAGAGAGAATGATGAGTAGAGAGAATGATTTATTTCAGCTTTTATTTCTTTCATCACATTCCCAGTGGGTCAGAAGTTTACAAACACTCAATTAGGATTTGGTAGCATTGCCTTTAAATTGTTTAACTTGGGTCAAACATTTTGGGTAGCCTTTCACAAGCTTCCCACAATAAATTGGGTGAATTTTGGCCCATTCCTCCTGACAGAGCTGGTTTGAGACAGGTTTGTAGGCCTCCTTGCTCACACACACTTTTTCTGTTCTGCCCACACATTTTCTATGGGATTGAGGTCAGGGATTTATGATGGCCACTCCAAAACCTTGACTTAAAGCCATTTTGCCACAACTTTGGAAGTATGCATGGGGTCATTGTCCATTTGGAAGACTAATTTGCAACCAAGCTTTAGCTTCGTGACTGATGTCTTTAGATGTTGCTTCAGTATATCCACATAATTGTCCGTCCTCATGATGCCATCTATTTTGTGAAGTGTACAAGTCCCTCCTGCAGCCAAGCACCCCCATAACATGATGCTGCCACCCCCGTGCTTCACGGTTGAGATGGTTCTCGTCTGCTTGCAAGCCTCCCCCTTTTTCCTCCAAACATAATGATGGTCATTAGGGCCAAACAGTTATATATTTTGTTTCATCTGACCAGAGGACATTTCTCCAAAAAGTACGATCTTTGTCCCCATGTGCAGTTGCAAACCGTAGTCTGACTTTTTTATAGCGGTTTTGGAGTAGTGGCTTCTTCCTTGCTGAGCGGCGTTTCAGGTTATATCGATATAGGACTGGTTTTACTGTGGATTTAGATACTTTTGTACCTGTTTCCTCCAGCATCTTCACAAGGTCCTTTGCTCACTATCAGAAAAATAACAACGAGACTAAACGAAACAGTCCTGTAAGGTGCAAACACTACACAGAAATTAACTACCCACAAAAACCATGTGGGGAAAAGCTACCTATGTATGGTTCCCAATCAGAGACAACGATAGACAGCTGTCCCTGACTGAGAACCATACCCGGCCAAAACAAAGAAATACAAAAACATAGAAAAAAGAACTTAGAATGCCCACCCAAATCACACCCTGACCAAACCAAAATAGAGACATAAAAAGCTCTAAGGTCAGGGCGTGACACAAATAGGCACTGAGTTTGAAGGTAGGCCTTGAAATACATCCACAGGTACACCTCCAATTTACTCAAATGAGGTCAATTAGCCTATCAGAAGCTTCTAAAGCCATGACATCCTTTTCCGGAATTTTCCAAGCTGTTTAAAGGCACAGTCAACAGTGAATTTTAAGTAAAATAATCTGTCTGTAAACAATTGTTGGAAAAATGACTTGTGTCATGCACAAAGTAGATGTCCTAACAAACTTGCCCAAACTATAGTTTGTTAACTATATAGTTTGACTCCAACCTAAGTGTATATAAACTTCCAACTTCAACTGTATCAATGTATGCAAGCAAACTGTCAAATAGGGGAGAAGCGTTGTGTCACGAGGTGTTTCTTTATCTGTTATTTGAGGTTTGCTGTTTATTTGAGCAATATGAGATGGAAGGAAGTTCCATGCAATAAGGGCTCTATATAATACTGTACGTTTTCTTGAATTTGTTCTGGATTTGGGGACTATGAAAAGACCCATAGTGGCATGTCTGGTGGGATAAGTGTGTGTGTCAGAGCTGTGTGTAAGTTGACTATGCAAACAATTTGGGATTTTCAACGCAATGATGTTTCTTACAAAAAGAAGAAGTGATGCAGTCAGTCTCTCCTCAACTCTTAGCCAAGAGAGACTTGTCACGCCCTGACTCTAGATTGCTTTGTGGGTTTCTATTTTTAGTTTGGTCAGGGTGTGATGTGGGTGGGTATTCTTTCTTTTTCTATGTGTTTGGCCTGGTATGGTTCTCAATCAGAGGCAGCTGTCTATCGTTGTCTCTGATTGAGAGCCATACTTAGGTAGCCTGTTTTCCCGTTTTGAGTTGTGGGTGATTATTTTCTGTTTAGTGTTTTTGTTGAACCTTGCAGAACTGTTAGTTTATCGGTTTGTTGTTTTTGTTCCAGTATTCATCTTTATTAAAAGTCATTATGAATACGTACCACGCTGCAGTTTGGTCCTCTTCTCCCAACGACAATCGCTACAAGACTGGCATGCATAGTATTTATATCAGCCTTCTGATTACAATGAAGAGCAAAACATGCCGCTCTATTCTGAGCCAGCTGCAGCTTAACTAGGTCTTTCCTTGCAGCACTGGACCACACGACTGGACAATAATCAAGATTACACAAAACTAGAGCCTTCAGAACATGCTTTTTGGAGTCTGGTGTCAAAAAATCAGAGCATCTCTTTATTACGGCTAGACCTCTTCCCATCTTTACAACCATTGAATCTATATGTTTTGACCATGATAGTTTACAATCTAAGGTAACGGCAAGTAATTTAGTCTCCTCAACTTGTTCAACAGCCACACCATTCATTTCCAATTTCAGCTGAGGTCTAGCACTTAAGGAATGATTTGTATCAAATGCAATGCTCTTAGTTTTAGAGATGTTCAGGACCGGTTTATTACTGGCCACCCATTCCAAAACAGACTGCAAGTCTTTGTTAAGGGTTTCAGTGACTTCATTAGCTGTGGTTGCTGATGCGTATACGGTTGAATCATCAGCATACATGGACACACATGCTTTGTTTAACACCAGTGCAGTTCATTGGTAAAAATAGAAAAGTGTAGAGGGCCTATTTCATACCATCCTTACTTCCTGTCCATGCAGTGTGGCGCAGGCCTTGGTCGCATCACATGCCTCGGCTCAAACACATGAGTTCCATCAGAGCGGAGAGTGTGCACTATATATGTGATAGGGGCTTTTTGGGACTTAAGTAGTGTGTCATGTTAAGCAGACAAACACTTAGTGCCTTCAGAAAGTATTCACACCCCTTGACTTTTTCCACATTTCCAAATTGTATTGTGGTACAGCCTGATAATCGGCCAGATGCACTACTCTCTGTAGTGCCTTGTGGTCGGATGCCAAACAGTTGCCATACCAAGCGTTGATGTAACCAGTCAAGATGCTCTGAATGTTGCAGATGTAGAACTTTTTGAGGATCTGAGGACCAATGCTGAATCTTTTCAGCCTCCTGAGGGGTAAGAGGTGTTGTCGTGCCCTATATACAACTGTGTTGATGTGTGTGGACCATGACAGTTCTCTAGTGATGTGGACACTGAGGAACTTGAAGCTCTCAACCTGTTCCACAATATACCCAGTCACTACAAAGATACAGGCGTCCTTCCTAACTCAGTTACCGGAGAGGAAGGAAACTGCTCAGGGATTTCCCCATGAGGGAATCCCCATAAATTACAGAGTGAAACATGCATCCTGTTTGCAATAAGGCACTAAAGTAATACTGCCAAAGTTTAAAAATTAATTAACTTTTTGTCCTGAATGCAAAGTGTTATATTTGGGGCCAGTCCAACTCAACACATCACTGAGTCCAACTCTTCCTATTTTCGAACATGGTGGGGCCTGCGTAATGTTATGGGTATGCTTGTCGGTCGGCAAAGACTAGGGAGTTTTTTTTAGGATACAAATCCTAAAGGAAAACTTGGTTCAGTCTGCTTTCCAACAGACACTGGGAGACAAGTTCACCTTTCAGCAGGACAATAACCTAAAACACAAGGCCAAATATACACTGGAGTTGCTTACCAAAACAACATTGAATGTTCCTGTGGCCTAGTCACAGTTTTAACTTAAGTCGGCTTGAAAATCTATGGCAAGACTTGAAATGACTGTCTCGCAATGATCAACAACCAACTTGACGAAGCTTGAAGAATTTTTTAAATAAAATGGGCAAATATTGTACAATCAAGGTGCGCAAAGTTCTTAGACTTACCCAGAAAGACTCACAGGTATACATGTATTGACTCCGGGGGTTGATTACTTATCTAATCAAGATATATTAGTGTTTTATTTTCCATTCTTAAAAAAAACACAAACACATAATTATTCCACTTTGTGTAGATCATTAGACAAAAAAATGACAATGAAATATATTTTAATCCCACTTTGTAACACAACAAAATGTGGAAAAAGTGACTACTTTCTGAAGGCGCTGTGCAACCAACAGAATGGCTAAAAACCACATCTGGTAGAATAAGATAAACAAGCAGCATGATCCTTTTGGGTGGTGAGGGGCAGAGCAGTGTGTGTGTGTGTGTGTGTGTGTGTGTTGCGCAATACAAGTGGGTTAGTCTTGTTTATGATAATTCCCCCAGACTATTCTCCTCTATGCTGTATGTTAGGAGCCAGGGTGTGTGCATGTGTTTGAAGCTAGACCACACCCTTCATGCTGACACTGTAAAGAGAAGACAAGTGTGATATTATAGCTGACAACAGTGTAATGCTCCTGAATACAGTATAATGTGTATAAGTACAGGTTACATACAATACAAACATTATATTGCTCCATGAAAAGGTTTATCACTTTGCATTATATTGGCTTTATTCTCTGGATTGGTGACAGTGATTTTCATAACATAATGTCGTGGGCAGAGCATGCACGCTTTCCTTACAAAGCACACCAAAAACAGGTTTCAAAAGTAGACATTTCTGTTATAAAACAGATGGCTGTGACATAATGATCATGAGAAAAAGTTGTTCATGCAGGTAGGGTAGGGTATTCATTTGAGCCAGTTCGCGACAGCAGGAAAATGTTAATTATTATGTTGATTATAATTCATTTACATTTTTGTTGGGGTTTAAACATTTTTTTGTAAGGGAAAATCGAGTCTGATATTTGGAAATGGGAAATTTGTATTTTTAAACCTCATATACACTACAAGTTTAACATTTCCTGCAACAGGGTGGTCAATTTAAGATCCTACATCTGTACTGTATAGCTTAACCATGCCATTTATTTGTTTTTAAATATACAATGAGTGTACAAAACATCTTTCCATGACGTAGACTGACCAGATGAATCCAGGTGAAAGCTATGATCCTGTAACGGCTGTTGGAAGGAGAGGACCAAGGTGCAGCGTGGTATGTGTCCATAATTATTTAATGAACACAGAAATAACAAAAATAACAAAGCGAACGACCGAAACAGTTCTGGCTGGTGCAGACACACAACAGAAAACAATCACCCACCACTCAAAATAGGAAAACAGGCTACCTAAGTATGGTTGTCAATCAGAGAACTCCATCCGCGGACAGGTCTGTGTGGGCATCTGTCCGCGGTGGCGGCTCTGGCGCGGGATGTGGACCCCACTCCACCATAGTCTTGGCCCACTTAAGTGGCGCCTTCAGAGCGGCGACCCTTGCCGCCGACCTCGGACTGGGGACCCTTGCAGCGGGCCCCGAATAGACGGGAGACTCCGGCAGCGCTGGAGGGAAGGGCGACTCCGGCAGTTCCTGACTGACGGGCGGCTCTGGCAGCTCCTGACTGACGGGCGGCTCCGGCAGCTCCTGACTGACGGGCGGCTCTGGCAGCTCCTGACTGACGGGCGGCTCTGGCAGCTCCTGACTGACGGGCGGCTCTGGCAGCTCCTGACTGACGGGCGGCTCTGGCAGCTCCTGACTGACGGGCGGCTCTGGCAGCTCCTGACAGACGGGTGGCTCTGGCAGTTCCTGACAGACGGGTGGCTCTGGCAGTTCCTGACAGACGGGTGGCTCTGGCAGCTCCAGACAGGCGGGAGAACCTGGAGCCGCTGCTCATCTTTCGCTGCCTTCAGCTCTGTCTTGGGGCGGCGATATTCCCCAGCCTGTGCCCAGGGTCTCTTGCCGTCCAATATCTCCTCCCAAGTCCAGGAGTCCAGAACCCTCTGCTCCTGGTTACCACGCTGCTTGGTCCTTTCTTGGTGGGTGATTCTGTAATGGCTGTTGGAAGGAGAGGACCACGCTGCACCTTGGTCCTCTCCTTCCAACAGCCGGTACAGATCCCTTATTGATGTCACCTCTTAACTTCACTTCAATCAGTATAGATGAAGGGGAGGAGACAGAAGGATTTTTAAGCCTTGAGAGAATTATTTTATTTTTCATTTATTTACATTTTTTATTTAACCTTTATTTAACAAGGCAAGTCAGTTAAGAACAAATTCTTATTTACAATGATGGCCTACACCAGCCAATCCCGGACGACGCTGGGACAATTGTGCGCCGCCCTATAGGAATCCCAATCACAGTCGGTTGTGATACAGCCTGGATTCA
This sequence comes from Oncorhynchus mykiss, assembly GCF_013265735.2. Taxonomy (NCBI): domain Eukaryota; kingdom Metazoa; phylum Chordata; class Actinopteri; order Salmoniformes; family Salmonidae; genus Oncorhynchus; species Oncorhynchus mykiss. The sequence goes on from NC_048582.1 coordinate 46,418,703, forward strand.
AACCACGGGTGTCTGTAGTGACACCTCTAGCACTGAGATGCAGTGCGTTAGACTGCTGCGCCATTCGGGAGCCCAAATTGAGACATGGGTTTTGTATGTGTGTCATTCAAAGGGTGAATGGGCAAGACAAAATATTTAAGTGCCATTCAGTAGTCGGTGCTATGCACAACGGTTTGAGTTTGACAAGAACTGCAACACTGCTGGGTTTTTCACACTCAACAGTTTCCTTTGTGGGTCCACCACCCAAAGGACATTCAGACAACTTGACACAACTGTGGGAAGCATTGGAGTCAACATGGGCCAGCATCCCTGTGGAACACTTTTGACGCCTTGCCCTGACGAATTAAGGCTGTTTTGAGGGCAAAAGGGGGGAAAGGGGGTGCAGCTCAATATTAGAAAAGTGTTCCTAATATTTTGTACACTCATTGTAGGTTCAAAGTAGCATAAATCCCACTTGAAATGACGATGAAAATAATGGGTGTATAATGTCTAACTCTCATGGAGATGCTATGGCGGTGTGAGACTCCAAACCTCCCCTCTGTATTTCAGCAGCATCCCTCCCTATCTGTTCCTCTGATCCAGCGGGTGTATTGTAGAGCACAGTAAAGCGTCTGTGATACTGTTGTTGGAACATGCAGTTCCAGAGCCTCTGTTAGTCTCTTTGGCCTATGAGGGCAACCCTTATCTTTTAACAACATGCATCTCAGCCCTCCTCTGGCATACAAATGAAAGACTCACTTAGGAGCTGTTTCTCTGCTCTCGCCCTCTCGCTCTCTCGATTTGCTTTCTCTGTCTGCTGTCTCTATCTCTGTCCTCTCTCTTCTGCTCCCGTTCTCTTCTGTCTGCTCCCCTCTGTCTCTGCTCCATCCATCCCTTTCTGACATGTTAATCCTATTTGAACTTGGAAATGTAGCCATCTTGTATTAGTCCTCAAGCACATTTCATTCAGACTGCTAGTTACTGAGCTGTGCTATCAGTGCTTTGCAAGAGGTGAAACAAAGGTATGTGACTACCATTACCAATCGCAATCAAGTTTCTGACTGAAAAGCCGTTCAAATTTGCCAAAGGCCCATCTCTCTAAAAAAAAGTCCAGCTAACATAATAAAAGTTGTTGCTAACCTGCGAGCATGCTTAGTAAAACAGTCATGTTCTGGGTTCAGTTCTCCCCTAACTCACTGGAGCTGGTAAGTTAAACGACAATAACATGACATTGTTAGGCTTTAATGTGCATTTAAAGTGGCACTGAACAACACGGAGTAACAACACTGAGATGAGGAAGGACAGCACCCTGATAGAGTTGGGTCTGAGAGAGAGGAATTAAAGCGCCATTACATGGTAAGGGACAGCAGCCTTCAAATAGATTGTCAACCATACATGTAGCCTTCCCGCTAAGGGCTTGTATTACTAACATGTCTGTCATCCATGGTTATGTTAAAGATAAGATAATGCCTTTATCATCCCTGTGGGGACATATTGGTTGCAGTACAGTATATTCAGTGCATTCAGAAAGTATTCAGACCCCTTCCTTTTATCCACATTTTGTTAAGTTACAGCCTTATTCTAAAACGGATTTAAAAAATATATACGGACAAAGCAAAAACTGTTTTTCTTTTAATGGTTGCAAATGTATTACAAATAAAAAACAGAAATATCTTTCCTCGAAATTGAGCTCAGGTGCATCCTGTTTCCATTGATCTTCCTTGAGATGTTTTTTTCCAAATTCATTGAAGTCCACCTTTGGTAAAATCAATTGATTGGATGTGATTTGGAAATGCAGACACCAGTCTATATAAGGTCCCACAGTTGACAGTGCATGTCAGAGCAAAAACCAAGCCATGATATCCAAGGAATTGTCTGTAGAGTTCCAAGACAGGATTGCGTCGAGGCACAGATTTGGGGAAGGGTACCAACATTTCTTTGCAGCATTGAAGGTCCCTAAGAACACAGTGGCCTCCGTCATTCTTAAATGGAAGAAGTTTGGAACCACCTAGACTCTTCCTAGAGCTGGCTACCCGGCCAAACTGAGCAATCAGGGGAGAAGGGCCTTGGTCAGGGAGGTTACCAAGAACCCGATGGTCACTCTGAGAGAGCTCCAGAGTTCCTCTGTGGGGATGGGAGAACCTTCCAGAAGGACAACAGTCTCTGTAGCACTCCACAAATCAGGCCTTTATGATAAAATGGCCAAACGGAAGCCACTCCTCAGTAAAAGGCACCTAAAGGACTCTCAGACCATGAGAAATAAGATTCTCTAGTCTGATGAAATCAAGATTGAGCTCTTTGACCTAAATGCCAAGTGTCACGTCTGGAGGAAACCTGGCACCATCCCTACGGTGGATCATGGTGGTGTTTTTCAGCAGCAGAGACTGGGAGACTAGTCAGGATCGAGGGAAAGATGAATGGAGCAAAGTACAGAGAGATCCTTGATGAAAACCTGCTCCAGAACGCTCAGGACCTCATGACTGGGGCAAATGTTTATCTTTCAACAGGACAACAACGCCAAGCACACAGCGAAAACAACGCATGAGTGGCTTTGGGACAAGTCTCTGAATGTCCTTGAGTGGTCCAGCCAGAGCCTGGACTTGAACTTAGCCAAACATCTCTGGAGAGACCTAAAAATACCTCCCCATCCAACCTGACAGAGCTTGAGGTGATCTGCAAAGAAGAATGGCAGAAACTCCCGAAATATAGGTGTACCAAGCTTGTAGCGTCATACCCAAGAAGACTTGAGGCTGTAATCGCTGTCCAAGGAGCTTCAACAAATTACTGAGTAAAGGTTCTGAATCATGTAAATATATATATATATATTTTTATATATATATTTTTATTAAAATGTATAAAATCCTGTTTTTGTTTCGTCATTATGGGGAATTGTGTCTAGATTTATGAGAGGGGGAAAAACGATTTAATCCATTTTAGAATAAGGCTGTAACATAACAAAATTTGCAAAAAGTCAAGGGGTCTGAATACTTTCCAAATGTACTGAATACACTGAGTGTGCAAAACATTAAGAACACCTTCCTAATATTGAGTCAACCCAACCTTTTTGCCCTCAGAACAGCCTCAAATAGTCGGGTCATGGACCCAATATTAAGAATGTGTTCTTAATGTTTTGCACACTCAGTGTATTCAGTACATTTGGTGTCGAAAACGATCATGAAAAACACAGCAGTGTTGCAGTTCTTGACACAAACTGGTGCGCCTGGCAACTGTACTACCAAACCCCATTCAAAGGCACTTAAATTGTTTGTCTTGCCCATTCACCCTCTGAGAAGCACACACACAATCCAGGTCTCAATTGTCTCAAGACTTAAAACCTTTCTGTGAACGGGGGCAGTATTGAGTAGTTTGCATGAATATGGTGCCCTATGTAAACTGCCTGTCACTCAGGCCCAGAAGTTAGGATACGCATTTGCATGGTAGTATTGGATAGAAAACATTCTAAAGTTCCAAAACTGTTAAAATAATGTCTGTGAGTATATCAGAACTGATAAGGCAGGTGAAAACCTGAGGAAAATCCATCCAGGAAAGGCTATTATTTTGAAATGGCTGATTTTCCATTGAAAGCCTATCCACCATACAAAGACTTATGACCCAGTTCACGATTCCTATGGCTTCCACGACATGTGGCCAGTCTTTAGGCATTGTTTCAGGCTTTTACTCTGAAAAATGAGGGAGAAACACCACTTTCAATGAGTGGACAGTGGAAATTTCTAGAGAGCGTCCAGGAGTGTGCCTTTCTTGTTGTTCCTTTTCTATTGATGGAGATATTGTCCGGTTGAAATATTATTGATTATTTATGACAAAAACAACCTGAGGATTGATTATAAACATCGTTTGACATGTTTCTACGAACTTTTATGATACTTTATGGATTTTCCATCTGCCTGCTGTGACCATGCTTTGTGCCAATGGGTTACTGAACAAAACGCACCAACAAAACTGAGGTTTTTGGACATAAAGAGGGACTTTATCGAACAAAACAAACATTTATTGTGTAACATGGAGTCTTGTGAGTGTAAAAATCCTTCTTTAACCGGTCTTCTCCCTTCATCTGCACTGATTGAAATCAATAAGGGATCATAGCTTTGATTTGGATTCACCTGGTCAGTCTATGTCATGGAAAGAGCAGGTGTTCTTATTGTTTTGTACACTTAGTGTATGAAAACGCATAATCAGGCATAGACATGTACTGACAATAAATGCAGGTAGAAAAGGTGCAGTTCCTGAGAGATCAAGGATTAATCTGTACACTATATACACTATACACATCAGTACAAGCAGTCAACTACAGTGTTAATGGTACCAGCCTTCTTATCCTACTGGTGGTTGGGTTTCATTCCACTGGGACAAAGGATTGTCTTGTTCTACTCCTTTTGTGCCCCGGTGCCCTGTAACGCTATACTTAGAGGTAGAGCTCAAACTCCTGGTAAAGAGGATGTCTGGGGTGCATCAATACCTTGTGCGCCTTTTGTGAGGGCTCTCTTGTCATAAATGACCTCCAGACCCGTCTGCTTGACCCCCAGCACCTTACTAAGTTGCAGAGTTAACTTTTTGTTGTTGCATATTTCTCTGACATGCTACATGTTATGGAAAAAACAAGTGCTTGGGTTTGTCTGCTCTATAGATCCATTTAGTTTCAGTCGTAATCAGATTACATTATAACCAAAACCATGTTATGATCAGCTACATGGGGTCAGGACATATTAAGATTAGTAATGTAATGCCGAGAGGACATATTTAAAAATGGCTCTACGCAACGGAGTTGAACATGAGGATTCCTCAGCAATGACCTTATTACTGTGTCTGACAGAGAAAGAGATGATTCCATAATGTTATTCATTATGTGAATATACTGTAAATGCTATTCATTAAGCATGTTGCACAGTATTTGTTTTCTCAATGTTGTTGCAACTGACTAATCAAAAGATGATTTGGACAATAACTTTTCTGTGTCATTGTATCATGTATCATGCGCTCATCGTGCAGGCATGTATTTCAGATACAAATAATATTTGTATAGATTCTTGAACTGGATTAGTGAATCAAGTTGCTGTGAATATTTTCCACTGTTTCATTATTTATGGACTAGAAAATGATTTTTATTTCTGGGCTGACTCTCTTCCGCTTGAACAAAAACTGTGTTCTCTCTCCGATCTAGGATCATCTCCTTCTCGCTTTTCATACTCAACTGAGACTAATTTATTTGATAAGTGAGGCTAGCTGCTGTATGCATACTTGATCAGCCACAGCTACATGGTTTTACTTTTTACCATTTTGCTGAGATTTTCTATAATTTAATATTAATAGACTGATGGATGCTGTCAGAAAGTATTCACACCACTTTACTTTGTTCACATTTCCACATTTTATTGTGTTACAGCCTGTTTTTAAAACTGATTAAATTCAGATTTTTTTGTTGGTCTCCGGCCTACACACAGTAGCTGTACTGTCGAAGTGGAATTATGATTTTTGACATTTTTACAAATTAATAAAAATGAAAAGCTAAAATGTATTGAGTCAATAAGTATTCAACCCTTTTGTCATGGCAAGACTAAATACTTTGAGAAACATTTTGCTTAACAAGTCACGTAAGATGCATGGACTCAGTAATAGTGTTTAACATTATATTTTTGCAATAATAATATTTAACATAATTTTTGAATGACTACCTCATCTCTGTACTGGGGTTGAATATTTTCCTGGTATTTTACAATTGTTCCATCCCGAGAATATATCACTGGATTTGATTAGGGCTTTGATCAGCATGAACATTCTAACCTGAAGCTACCTGAGCCTGATGAGACATATATTAAACTGCACATAACGCACGACACTACACAACACTAAAATATACATGAATTGCTCTATAACGGTGACAAATGGTGCTCACAAATGGCCTACCTAAAGCTGTCCCAACAGCAGTCCCACAATATTACCACTGCTACACCTGGCTATCAGTGGAGCATTGTCTGGCAGCGAAACAGTTAATTCAGCAACATTTACTGCCTTTAAAAAAAAACATCGCTGTTAAGGCTGACTTGCTTAAATAAATGTGGATTCTAATGACATTTAAGATGTACAAACTATGGCATAAGGGGATGACAAGCCGATAAGAGGCAATCCGTAATTTCGATGAAGACATTAATGAGTGAGTTAGGATGGACACAGTCAGTATAACTATTTGTTTAGCACTTTTGAAATGTACCGTGACAGAATTCAGAACATGGGCATAACACGGTGCCTGACCAGTACGATGCCCTCTCTCTCCACGGTAAGCGCGGGGAGTTGGCGCAGGTCTCCTACCTGCCTTAGCCACACTCCCCGTGTGCCCCCCCCAATACATTTTTGGGGCTGCCTCTCTGGCTTCCATGATCGTCATGCCAACTCCATACGCCGGTATCCCTCCTCACACTTCCCCAGAGAATCCCAGGCGGGCTCCGGCACTCTCCCTGGGTCGACCGACCACCTGTCTATCTCCTCCCAAGTAGTGACAGTCCAGATCTCGTTCCCATGTCCAGGAGTCCTGATATCGCTGCCTCTCCTGCTGCTGCCCGTTACCACGCTGCTTAGTCCTATGGTGGTGGATGATTCTGTAACGATTGTCTTCGTTAGAAAGAGAGGAGGACCAAAATGCAGCGTGATGATTATCCATTTTTTAATGGGATACTTAAACAACGTACAAAAACAATGAACCGACAAAAAAAGAACGAAGACGAAACTGTCCCATAACGTGAATACCATCACAGGAACACTGGAAACAGGAACAATCACCCACACCCCACAATAAAAAACAGGCTACCTAAATATGGTTCCCAATCAGAGACAACGACTAACACCTGCCTCTGATTGAGAACCATATCAGGCCAAACACATAGAAACAGACAAACTAGACATACAACATAGAATGCCCACTCATATCACACCCTGACCAAACAAAACATAGAAAAAAACAACGCAAACTATGGTCAGAGTGTGACACTTTCACGATTTGCCCAAATGTAGCTGGGTGACTTCACACTAAATGTCCTGTAGCTCGCTCATACTTCAAGTTATCTGTCTGAAACTTTGCACATACACTGCTTCCATCTTGTGTACACCATCAGAATTCTCTTGCATTTCAAAGATGGTGGTAGAATTATTATTATTTTGTTGTTGTTGTATTTTCTTCTACCAGATCTATTGTGTTATATTCTCCTACATTCAGTTCACATATCCACAAACTTCAAAGTGTTTCCTTTCAAATGGTTTGAAGAATATACATATCCTTGCATTAGGGCCTGAGCTACAGGCAGTTAGATTTGGGTATGTCATTTAGGAGAAAATTGAAAAAAAGGGGGCTATCTTAACTTTTGGCAGCAATCACAGCATCGAGTCTTCTAGGGTATGATGCTACAAGCTTGGCACAGAGTTTCTTCCATTGTTGTCTGCAGATCCTCTAACGCTCTGTCGGAATGTTGCTGCAAAGCTTTTTTCAAGTCTCTCCAGAGATGTTCGATTGGGTTCAAGTCCGGGTTCTGGCTGGGCCACTCTAGGACATTCTAGGACATTCAGAGATATGTCCCAAAGCCACTCCTACGTTGTCTGTGTGCTTAGGGTCATTGTCCTATTGAATCTTTGTCCCCAGTCTGAGGTCCTGAGTGCTCTGGAGCAGGCTTTCATCAAGGATCTCTCTTTACTATGCTTTGTTAATCTTTTACTTGTTCCTGACTAGTCTCCCAGTCCCTGCCAATAAAAAAACATCCCCACAGCACGATGCTGCCACCACCATGCTTCACTGTAGGTTCTGATGTCTTTGAGCTCTACGGACAATTCCTTCGTCCTCATGGCTTGGTTTTTGCTGTGACATGCACTGTCAACCTTATATAGACAGGTGTGCCTTTCTAAATCATGTACCATCAATTGAATTTACCACAGGTGGACTCCAATGAAGTTGTAGAAACATCTCAAGGATGATCAATGGAAACAGGATGCACCTGAGATCAATTTCGAGTCTCATGAATACTTATGTAAAAACCTGATTTAATTTAATCCATTTTAGAATAAGGCTGTAACGTAACAAAATGTGGAAAAAGAGAAGTGGTCTGAATATTTTCCGAAGGCACTGTACAGTACATGTCTGTCATTGTACAACCCCATGCCATGATTAAATAGAGAACAAACACACCAATAATTTATTTAAAGAATTAAAGCTAAATACCAATATTTCAAAAAATGTATATAAAGCATTTTGGAATGAAATTTCAAATTTGAATCATATATTATATCGCTATGTATCCTATTTATAGGATAAATAGCCTTTTGATGCCACATTCAAACATTGTATAATGACAGTCAATAATACACCATCCACCAACAAACCACCATGACACACCAGTGATCTAACATGGTAATAATGATGTTGAGACTGTGGTGATTAGGAAGCCAGAGGCCAGGGAACTCTATTTGTAACAGAGCGTACCTCCCAATTGGCACCCTATACCCCATATAGTGCACTGCTTAGGAAGGAATAGGGTGACATTTGGGACGGACACAGATTCACACAGCCACAGCACCAGCCCAACTTTGATTAACTTTATTTTCCATCATCGTACACAATTAGTTAGTAAGTTAGCTTCCTCGGGATTAAAGATAAAAGAGTGGATTCAAATAGTGTCATTTGGCAGAAGCATGTTTCTAATCACGCATTTAGCGGCCTTCATAATAACATGGAGAATGGAGATGATGATGAGTATGTTGTCTCTCTCTCGCACACATTCTCTCTCGCTGTAATTCTCACAGTTCATGCATGCAAATCACCCAGATGGAATTAGTGGTGGAGGGTTGGGGGGGGGTTGGGGGTAGTGAGGGATGTGTCATGAGGGGTCCACATCTTTGTGGAACATAAGTCCCATTTATCCCAAATTAGGATGGGTGCGGCTGTGAGCCCCTTTGATGTTCCTCTAGGCAGGGGGCTAGGGGGCTGGGGGGTGTTGAAGGGGATGAGTAGGGGGAGGAGAGGTGGTAGTGCTGGAGCACAAGCAGATGGTGATGAAATGAACTCATACACACGCATACACATACACACTTACACACGTACACACATACACACATATACACAAGGATAGAGCTACATGGAACACTATCCTTCTCCTATGTTCACAATTGAGAAATAATGTATCTGATTTGAGATCAGTAAATATTTTCGATGTCAGAGTAGTTTGAAACGGTAGAAAAATCTATGTGTGGGGTGGTGTCTTCAGATCAATGACAGTTAACAAATGCATAAAATAAACATTTACACATTAAATACATTTGAAATGACAGAATAATACTGATGTAGGATCTTAATTTGAGACAGTTTGCTACGGCAGGAAAAGAATCATGCAGCAACGGGAAATGTGACTTTCCATTTTTCATTAGGGCAAATCAAGTCTGACATTTTAAAGTGGAAATGACAAACTTTAGAAGCCTTTTTAAACCTTGAATATTCTGCAAATGTGCATTTCCTGCTTTGCAGGAACATTCTCAGCAACAAAAGAGTGGTTACATTAAGATCCTACATCTGTACATCTGTGCTGATCTTTAATTGATTACAGCTGCATCCAGCTGTTGGTAATGATCGGTTGGGGAACAATTCACATTTAGGGATCTGAAGAATTGCTTTTGACATACTTCCAGGAATTAACAGAGGTTTACAGCATGGTTGATGAATAGTACAGTTCTAAAGTAGGTAGTACAGTTCTAACTATAGGTAGAAACACACTATGTTATAACCAAATGAAGTGACCTGGATTGACTGACCAGTCCCATGGCAGACAAGGGATTTCATCTTCCTCTTCTGATTTATCCTCAAATCTTTTCATAGGTGGTAGCAGAGCGCAGAATAATGAAATTGTAGTTATGTTAATATGTTCTTTATGTATTTTATCCTCTCTTTCTATCTCCAGGAATATGATGATGGATACGGGACAGCTTACGATGACCAGGGTTATGACTCCTACGACACTAGTTACAGCAATCAAGGACAGAAGTAAGAGTCCGTTTCCTGTTTCTCAGGGCTGTACCTAAATGTATTCTCCGGGTCTCCTTGTCATCCTAACCCGTGTTTTAGCAAGACAAAACTGTAGATATAGTACATATTATTGGTGTACACCCTTATTCTTTATTAGTTAAATAGGGGGTTAAAGTATCCATGGGTGGGCAAATCAAGTGGACCCTATAAGGATTTGTCTTAATAAAAAATACATTAACTTTGTCAGAGGTTGTTGGCAGTATATTGCATCAATGGTTTACATCAGATTAACCTGTTAGCATGCTAGTTCTCCATTAGCAGCTTGTGAACCTACACATCAGATTAGCATGCTAGTTCTCCATTAGCATCCCTATACATCAGCATATTAGCATGGTAGTTCTCCATGTAACAGCATGTGAACTAGAGGTCTTCACAAATCAGGTCGGATCCTGCTCGTTGGCCACGGGCTTGGAATCTGTGTGAACATTTGTGAAATACACACCAGATCTGAAATTATATTTGAAGAGATTAGTTCCTAAACAACAGAAATGCAAATTGCACTCAATAACATTTTATATTTACAGTTTGTTCTCTTAAATTATTGTCAGGGGGTCGGTCCCCTTTCATCAAACCAAATATGTCAATATCATTTTGTGACAAAACGACATATTTGCTTCATGAAAACCAGCTACTGCGCACTTCACATGATGCGGGGTGAAATGGGCAATATGCCTACTTGTTGTGGGCGAGGAGGAGGATGCAGCAGAAAATAATGATAGTCTGTATAAAGTAAGTTTCTGAAAAATGGAGTTGTTCCTAACTGAAGTGAAGAAGAAACGGAATGAAAGAGAGCACAGGGTGGAAAAACCGACAGGCAAATCGTCTGTATTCGCCTCATTGATGCACATTGTGGATACGGAAGGGAAAATGTCACCCATATTTTCAGGACCTGAGATATTTAATTGAATTGTTTTATTTATTAAATGTACTCGTTTATTTAGGCTATTCAATTTATTTGTTTAGGCTTGGCATATTTAGTAGGCTGCTTTGCAATTTTTTGGGGGTATTTTCTTTATTTAAAATAACAGTTTGTTACCTAATGTTGAATGACTCGAGTCAAGTGTGATGTAAGATGTGTGACTCATTGAGGTGCTAGACTGATAGCGCTAGGCTTATCTGCAGAAAATATTGCATTTCCTAATGTTGAAAGGCTGCCGATTTCTTGATTGTGTATGGCATGGATAAGTATAAGAAATATCAGGAAAACTTTCCCCTTCAATTATGAGTATTTTATTAACTCTCCGGGTGGTAGCCGTGAATGACTTTTCTATCCAACCCACATCCAAACCAATCTCAGGCTGTATTGGCGAATTCTGTAGGCCTAGAGGATTGTGTACATTTAATTTAGGATTAAAAAAAATTGGTGCTGTTATAAAGAGTTGGATCTGAGTTATAGAAATAGCCTACCAAAATAGGGAATACTAACCTAGAAATACAAATCCCAATTGTTGGAAATGACACGGAATATAAATAGGAGACTCCATCCTTCTGTAGCCAATTCCAAATTGCAAATCATGCTTGCTGATCAGACTGTTGCCTACTTTTAGTCTCAATCAATGTTTATCAAAACAGTTAAATTGGCTGGATTGTAATGTTGCTCAGTAAAATAATTAGCTGCTCTCAGTCTTGCAAGCGATGGTCGTCACAAAAAAAAATCATCCTGCTCAAATATTTGGTCAACAAAAATAAGGAAAACATTTCTGATAATGAAATCTCCATCTAACTATAGGGATGTCATTATGAAAACAGCATCCATCTGTCGGTAATGATCGGCTGGGGAACAATTCACATTTAGGGATTAGAATGACTTTTGATGTCATTCCAAGAATCAACGGAGATACAAAAACATTTAATAGAAAGAAACGAGGTCATGAATATTATAGTTCTGAAGGAGAAGGAGATAGTTCTGAATTATAGATACTGTAGAGAAACATCCTTTACATCATGCCCAACAGAAATGAAACAACCTCTAATAGATTGAACTCTAATGGAACATATGGAGGGGCGACCAGAACAGCCAGGAATGAACAGTGCACGACTTAGTGCCAACATGGAAGAACCAGTTTGGGGGCTCAGAGTGAGATTGAGGGGAAACAAGCTTTGAACTAAATAATGTTGATAGATGTATTTCTATTGTAACTTCTCAATCTGATGTCCTGTCATGAAGTATTTTAACCATAATGCCACAGTTTGACTAATACCAGTGGATCCCTTGTGCTAATATTTTTTATTCCTATTTTCATGTGTCAGGCCATTGTTGCCTCATGAAGCCCAAATGGCTGTTTGGTTGTTTGGATCTATGTAACAGCAACAGAAGACCCTGCAGCTACATGGCTGTTTGGTGTCCTATAGCTCTATGCAATACAAACCAGGGGTTGGAACCGGGTCAGGGAACAGAACCAACATTTTTCGAGGAACAGAATCAGAACCGGGAACAAAAGTGATCTATACTGTTCTGGAACATGGGAACCAGTTATTAAAATGATGTTATGTTACGGGCATTTATGTTCCATGTTTTTATTTAAATTCTGGTGCCACTCTGCACACACAAGCTTGTTAGCTAGCTAGCTAGCTCTAGTGCAACGTTAAGCCAACTCTCGGAAGTTCAAAGACATTCAAAGTTCCTTCATAGAAACCGTTCCTCTGTAGGTATAATTCTGTGGGCCTAATTCAGATTATACATGTCATAAGATGCCCAGCACTTCAAGTCAAGCCTCCTACTCCACCCTCTCTCGTTCTCTCCCACCTCACAAAATTTCACTTGTCTCTCCAATGCACCTAAACAACTATAACCCAATTGGTCACGTAATCTAATGATTTTTATTTTATTTCACATGTTTAAAAAGGAACAGAAAGGAACAATATAAACCTGTACTTTTTGGGGGTTCGAACTGGTTCAGAACAATTTTTTGCTAGTCGGAACAGTGGAAGGGAACCACAACAAATAATGGTTCTGTTCAGAATGAAACGATTGGGAAATAATTTCCATTCCAACCCCTGATAGAAACAGAAGACCCTGCAACTAAACGCACAGAATTGATTTTCTCATATCAAGGGAGTGATCACCCTCACCATGTCACTTAAGGTCAAAGGACTTTGCTATGGCACGTTGGCTTGTTTGCTGCCATCTCTCTCTTTTATCGGTCATGCATCAAGGATGCTTCCCAAATGACACCATATTCCCTATATAGCGCATTACTTTTGACTCTGCTCAAAAGTAGTACACTAAATAGGGAATAGGGCACCATTTGGGATGCATCCCTGCTGTTGTCACACCATCTTCCCTCCTCTCCTTTATTCTGTATGTTCTGCTTGCATGGGCAGTTTCAAAGAGGGCCTGATTGTTGCTGCACTTAAGATGTCAAAAATTGCATTAGTGGCAGCTGTAACGGGGGTAAAGGAGAGAGAAAAAAATAACATATTAGGCTGTCCCATGCTTTGTGAGGAGGGATGGTTGATGTTTTCTTTTGTGGCCGTGTCAGGATATATGTCGCCAAGGCCAGGCAGCCTACATCTCTCACACACTCTCTCTCTTGGGATGGCAGGTAGCCTGGCTGTTAACAGCATTGGGCCAGTAACCAAAAGTTTGCTGGTTCGAACACCTCAGCAGAAAAAATATTGTTTTGCCGAACTGCCCTTGAGCAAGACAGTTAACCCCCAACAACAACTGCTACCCGGGCGCTGATGACGTGGACATTGTTTAAGGCATCCCCCTGCGGAGGGGTTGTGATAAATGTGGAAGATATATATTTTTTAATGCGTTCAGTTATGCAACTGACTAGGGCCCATGTGTCAATCTCATTCCACGCAGGGTGTCTGCAGGTTAGCGTGTCTGCAGGTTTTTGCTCCTTCCTTGGACTTGATTAGTAAAGGTAACTGATTAGTAACTGATTAGTAAAGAACTCCCCTCACCTTGTTGTCTGGGTCTTAATTGAAAAACCAGAAGACACTAGTCCCTCCATGGAATGAGTTTGACACCCGTGCCTTAGGGCCAGAGTCTCTGCCCTAAGAGAGGCAGAAGGAGTCACTGGGGTTAGGCTGGCCCTGAGCCCTGGTGTCTATCTGCAGCCATGTGGTGAATAATCACAGAGGCTTAAGGCAGAAGAAAAATGGAGTCCATCATGTAGAGGTGGGGTGTGTGTGTGCTTGGTTTGGTGTGTGTGTGTGTGCTTGGTGGGGTGTGCTCGGCTCTGTTCTGCCCAGAGGCATGATGCTAGACTCAAAGAGATTTTGAGATCTGTTGTCTGGTTAGAAATGGTGTGCGTCCCAAATGGCACCCTATTCCCATTATAGTGCACTACTTTTGATCAGGGCCCATATGGTAGTAGTGCAAAAGTAGTGCACTATATGGAATAGGGTGTCATTTGAGACACTCACTTAGGCTGACTAATGGGCTACCAGACTTTACAGCGTCTTCCTCCTGAGACACACTAGTCAGTTTATTTACTTATTTTTGTTGACTTATTTAAGTCTCAGAACTGCCTAGAACGTTTTTTTTTTGTTGAGCGTAGGTTGTTTATCATCTACATGATCATGTACATCTCTTGCAATTTCTTAGAACATGACAGTGTGTTGTTTAAAGTGTAGTCGGATGATTGCAACCAGCCTGCTTTTTATACTCTCAGAATGTGTTTTTACTCTCAGTCTGTATTTGTAAATATGTACAGTACACTGCAGTACACTCCCTGTTTACAGGACTTACTAGTAATTTTTTTAATGTCTCAGAAAGAAATACATTATTTTTCAAACAAAATAATCACTATTTTATATGAAAATTGATTATTCAGAAATATTAACTAGACAAGACCCTTTGAGTTCTTCTTTCATCTGTAGAGTAAGAGCATCATAGACGCTAGCAGCCCTTTAGAATGCATGGTGACGATACACCATATTAGGTTTATTAGGTACACCCACTTAGTACTGGGCCGGACCCCCCTTTGCTTCCAGAACAGCCTGAATTCTCCAGGGCATGGATTCTCCAAGGTGTGGTGTTCAAACGTTGCTCAATTAGTATCAAGGGACCTAGCGTGTGCTAGGAAAATATTCCCCACACCATTACACTACCGCCACCACCACACCATTCTCCTTCAACGTCTCTCATCAACGACCTGTTTGCACCCGGAGGACTGCCGCTGACTGGATGTTCTTTGTTTGTCGCACCATTTTCGCACAGACTTTCTTGTTTCCTAAACCATTCGATTACCACACTGCAAAACCAGTGTGTACAGTAAATACAGCACAATACTGCGGTCTATAGTGCATACGGTACAGAACATTTTATTTTTAAGGTCATCCAATTTAGATCTGCTGATGGACAAAAGGTGCAGCCCTGTTTTACCCCGGTGCCCAATCTCAGCTTGAGCAGGTCAGAGCGGTAGCAGGGCTGGAACAGGGAAGGACCCAGGGGAATGTTAGACTGGATCCATGGACAAGACGTCTCCCTAACAATGCCTCACAGAGCCTGAGGAGCTCACTGCACAGTCACCAACCACATCAGAGCCCTGGCTGGGCGGCAGGCAGGCAGGACTTCACTAGCTGCAGGATAACAAGCAGAGCAATTTACTACAGTTGGTTTCTCCAGTGTCTCTAGTATGATATCAGCCCTTATGCCTGGCGGGGAAAGAGGGTAACCATTCTGGAGAGTTTGTTTTGGGAATTCTGGGCAAATACACTCTATGTCTACTATACTGTAGACATAATTGAGGTGGACATACTGTTCCTGCTAAATACAAGATATGTAACTTGTTTTCAAATTGTAATTGCTGATAATAACCTAAACAACATTGTATAACATATTTAGTCAACAGGAATGTAGCAGAGTCACATTGAAAGGAAATATGAAACAGTTCACAACCTTGAAACATGAGACTTTTAGCTAAACGGTGGTTCTTCTCAGTAGTTCGGAGACATTTACATGTTTCAGAAGTGAGGGAAAGCCTGGAGGAACATCTTGGAACGCCAAATCAGCATGACATCCATGGCAGGTTCAGCACCAGTCAATAGCGGTCAATCTTCCGTATGAGTGCTGTCATAGCCTTTTTCTACGGCATTTAATATACCGACCCAAGCCAACGTTATTACTACCTGAAGCCAGGTCGGTAGATGTGTGGGTATTATTAAGCAGTTGGAAGGTCAGCTGAATGGAGAGACTGAAGGAGAATGACTTTCATTGTGTTAGCAGATAGGGGGTGATCTCCTTGTAGGTAAATGAGGAGGATGACAGGTGTTGCTCTGGGTGAGGTCATACAGAGGTTGGACACACACAGATCGGTTTGGATCAGAGTGTTATTTCATTCCTGACACCTATAATACTACAGGGGCCTCTCGCCTCTTCCCTTCCTCTTCCTCTTCCCTGGCTCGTCAGCCTGCTCCCACAGGGCCGTGGTTACAGGGAGGAGGGCCGCGGTTACTGGGCTAGCTGTGACAGCATTTTAAAGGGCAGACACATCCCCTAGGAACAGTTGTAAAACTCAATACAGGAGACAAGTGTGGAGGTGTGGAGGTAAAAGGTAGCACAGAGCACAGGGGACTTGTGGAGATAGCAGCGAAGGGGAGATAACCATTCTGAGGTAGGACAGAGCACAGGGGACTTGTGGAGATAGCAGCGAAGGGGAGAGAACCATTCTGAGGTAGCACAGAGCACAGGGGACTTGTGGAGATAGCAGCGAAGGGGAGATAACCATTCTGAGGTAGGACAGAGCACAGGGGACTTGTGGAGATAGCAGAGAAGGGGAGAGAACCATTCTGATGGAGGGCAGAGCACAGGGGAAAGAACAGTTATGGATGTCTGAATGGCAAGTCTTGGTGGGTCGTCCACCAACAGTATGTGAACAGAGTACCAACCAACCACCATGGTGTGAATCAGTTGTGGAAATTACCAGAGAAATCAGAGTTATACTATAGAAATGTACAGATCTAGGCATGAATAGGCCTATGAAATATGTGGCTGGTATTTCAGGCTTTGCAAACACACAGAAGTACATTAGTTCAAGAGAGTTAATTAGTTCAACACAATGTAATTGATTTCTATCTAAGGACCAGAGGTCATGCAGTTCTACGGTGGGTACTTTCTGTAATAACTTTACTCGTTTGATCCTTTTAATATTGTTCTAATTCAGTTCTCAGCAGTTTGTAACGTTTGTTTTGACAGGCAACGTCAGTCTTTTGCCCTAATTTGTTTCAGAGCTAGAGATATTTTAATGTTGTAAGGCCTAACGAGAGTTTTTGTTGCTGTCTCAAGTGTTGTCTTGGAAAGATTCCAGACACTCTCAGAATGATGTCAGTTTATAGCATCGCAGATAATATGATGAAAAACTTGAGGATGAATCCCAAATGGAAACCTGTTCTCTATATAATGCACCCTAGTCAAAAGTAGTACACTATATAAGGGATAGGATGTCCTTTGGGGATATAATCTCAGTCTATATGTTGGGCCGTAATAACGTTGCAGTCACCTGCCCATCTGTTGACCAAGACACAATCTGAGGTGAATTTGAATGTAATATGGATGACTTACCGTTCAGTCCTTCTTTGTGACATCGCAGCAAGGGTCCAACATTGATTATTGCATACGCAATCAGCTGTGGAGACAAGCAATCAACAGCATATCCCGGAGGGAGTTTTCAAAAACAATTACACCATCTTGGTGTTGGATAATATACAGGACACATTCTCCCAAGTACAGTTCCTTTTCTGTCTGTTAATGTTTTCATCTATTTTTGTCTGGTTTTGCTTTTTGCTGTATTTCTTTCAGAGCCTTAATCCATGAAATACAACATACATACTGGACCCACTCTCCCGAGTGGTGCAGCGGTCTAAGGCACCGCATCTCAGTACAAGAGACGTCACTACAGTCCCTGGTTTGAATCCAGGCTGTATCACATCCGGCCGTGATTGGGAGTCCCATAGGGCAGACACACAATTGGCCCAGGGCCGTCATTGTTATTAAGAATTTGTTCTTAACTGACTTGCCTGGTTAAATATATAAATATATATATGTCAATATGAAGGAAGTCATGTCATTTTTCATAGTCTGAGAGTGAAGGATGTCCTTTATCAAAATGAGTTATTTCGCTATCAAAATTATGTGAAATGCTCGCTATCTAATGAATATTTCCCGCTGAATGTTCTTCCTCCTGCATTGGAAAACCTATGAAATATTTAGTGTCTCCTCTCCCCTGGATATGACTGCTGACTATAGATTGTTATTCTCAGTACCTCTGGATCCTCTCTAAATGTCCTAGCAGATCTCTGCAGGTTTATCACAGAGCAACAGAAGAGCAATGGCTGTGTAAGAAAACAAAGTCCACCAGGGACATGTACTACATCACTCAGATGTAACATCACCATCTGTTTATTGGCGCCGCAAACGACAACATCAGTACTTAGGATCAGCCATTTATAGAGGATACCTGTAAACCTGAGAGCCAGGCGGTAGGTATACCTGTGGACGAGCAGTCAGATTCCATGATTCCTGATCATGAGACAAGGTATCCTCTATAAATGGTTTGTTTGTTTGAGATTGTCTGTTGTGGGATGAGGCTGGGACTGGGGCTGAGGCTGGAACTGGGACTGGGACTGGGACTGGGGCTGAGGCTGGGACTGGGACTGGGGCTGAGGCTGGGGCTGAGGTGGGGCTGTACCCCATGGTGTTTTGGTAAAAAGTAGTGCACTATATAGAGAATAGGGTGCCATTTGTGACACATACTTTGTGTTTGTCTTGAACTAGCAGGAGACTAAAAATATTATTTTTTTTATATTTGAAGCCAGAGATATAAACACCCAGCATAATACAGTGGTCTCTAGGTTTCTCCTTGAGATATAAACACCCAGCATAGTACAGTGGTCTCTGGGTTTCTCCTTGAGATATAAACACCCAGCATAGTACAGTGGTCTCTGGGTTTCTCCTTGAGATATAAACACCCAGCATAGTACAGTGGTCTCTGGGTTTCTCCTTGAGATATAAACACCCAGCATAGTACTGTGGTCTCTGGGTTTCTCCTTGAGATATAAACACCCAGCATAGTACAGTGGTCTCTGGGTTTCTCCTTGAGATATAAACACCCAGCATAGTACAGTGGTCTCTGGGTTCCTCCTTGCTCCTCTCCATCATTAGCTGTTAATAAATGTTTACATGCTTGTGATTAAAACAACATAAAATGTAAATTAAGTTGGATTGTTTCAGTTCCTGACATGTTTCCAGCCACATTCCATTTGTGACTATTTATATAAACAGCATAAAAAGAAACGTTCCTTTTTCAGGACACTGTCTTTCAAGTATAATTCGTAAAAATCCAAATAACTTCACAGATCTTCATTGTAAAGGGTTTAAACACTGTTTCCTATGCTTGTTCATTGAACCATAAACAATTAATGAGCATGCACCTGTGGAATGGTTGTTAAGACACTAACAGCTTACAGATGGTAGGCAATTAAGGTCACAGTTATGAAAACTTAGGACACTAAAGAGGCCTTTCTACTGACTTTGAAAAACACCAAAAGAAAGATGCCCAGCGTCCCTGCTCATCTGCGTGAACATGCCTTAGGCATGCTGCAAGGAGGCATGAGGACAGCAGATGTGGCCAGGGCAATAAATTGCAATGTTCGTACTGTGAGACACCTAAGACAGCGCTACAGGGAGACAGGACAGACAGCTGATCGTCCTCGCAGTGGCAGACCACGTGTAACAACACCTGCACAGGATCGGTACATGCGAACATCACACCTGCTGCGGGACAGGTACAGGATGGCAACAACAACTGCCCGAGTTACACCAGGAACACACAATCCCTCCATCAGTGCTCAGACTGTCCACAATAGGCTGAGAGAGGCTGGACTGAGGGCTTGTAGGCTTGTTGTAAGGCAGGTCCTCACCAGACATCTCAGACAACAATGACGTCTATGGGCACAAACCCGCTGTCGCTGGACCAGACAGGACTGGCAAAAAGTGCTCTTCGCTGAGCATATTGACAAAATGTCAACCCAGAAATTAGAGGTGCCTAACAGCTTTGGGAGTCCTCCTCTCGTCCTTGTGAAAGGGGAAAGCTTTGACTTGGCAGCTCTCTGAGGACCTGACAGCAGCTATTGGTCCTCGTAGCCTTTAGCTTTACACCAACAGGAAGGATAAGCCGCTTGTTTAGCCCCTCAGCTTCCCAGGGCGTACTCTAGCGGAACGGTTTGTAGTTGAGTGTATATTCAGAGGGGTTCCGCTCTGGGAAGAATATACCCAAGTATGGAGACATGGTGTGAAATCAAATTACCACACACCATGTCAGGTGTTTCATAGTGTACAAGACACAGAAAGAGAGAACATGCATTCATTTGCTGCATCTCTTTCTCTCTCTTGCGCTCTCTCTCCTTCACCCTCCACATCTACACCCCACCCTCTCTCACTCTCGCTCTCTGTCTCTCTCTCTATCACTCTGTCTCTATTTCTCTCTCTCTCTCTCTGTCTCTCTCTCGGTTTCTCTCTCTAAAGCCATGACGAGTGGTGTCAGGTATATATAAGCAGCTGGACACCAGTGTAAGACTCACAGTGGTACCTCTGCTGTGAGGGTTGATTGGAAAACCTCACACTCTGAATAACAAAGTCTGGTTTCTCTTTGTGGACACAGAGCATAAATATTCACTCACATCTTAGCAGGGGTCCAGTTTAGATAAGAGGAAAAAGGCTGCCTTTGTTTCTGCTGTTATTGTTCCCTGGTTGAGTCATGAGCTGTGTGAGCAATGCAATCTTCATGCCAAGTCAATGATCTCCCCGGGGGAAGAAACCTAACATGAATGCCTTTTCTGGACAATGTCTCAAGCAGACATTTATAGATCCACAACTATAGACGTTTCCCCCCTCCCCCCTCCGTCCCCTAATATGAATTTCAATTGTTCATGTCAGCTTGTGCCTTTTAAGTTTCTTTAAAAAAAACTATCAACATGCTGCCAATCAAAGTTGAATAATGATTAAGTGCTTTGAAACGCGAAAATCATAAAAGTCATCCTTTTTTGTTGATCTGGTGTACAGCTGGGCCTTTAGTGTCACCTCCAGCACTAAACCAGAGAGAGGAGGGGTAAGCCCCAGACTGACAGGCACGGAGACCAGGGCCATAACTACGTATGAGGACACCAAAAAAATATATAATAATAGAAATATATATTTTGCACACAATAAAGTAAATCAATTACGGGTCAACAATCTAAGACTGCTCCCGGTGTTGATTAAAGCTCAGAATGCTTATATTCTTGATCTGACTGAGTTCTAATCGCGCCTGACGCTTTGCAAACGAGTGGAATCATGAACAGAGGATGGGTTCGTTATGTTCGCTTGCGTCCCCTGGATTTGCCTCCCGGATGTGCCTTTTTATCAGCACATTTACCACTCTCTCAAACGGCTATCTCCGCCCTCTCGACGAACAGGCCGATGGCCTGAGAAGTTAAACGAACTACCCCAACTCGGAGTCGGCTCTAGTGGGCAACTAGAGACGCTGATGGCAGTGTGTTTGTGAGATAACGGACAAAAGGCCATTTTATAACTGTCCCGCGACTCCTGCCGTATCTACAGCCACCCCCAAACAAACAAAAACTGGTTAATAGTTGCTTATAGATACAGTCATTTAGGTGGCTACCTGCCAGAAGACACTTCGATTGTAGTAATGTTAAAGGCCTCTAGCTAGTATTACTTAGCCAGCTAGAACGATGAAGTAAGAGGCTGATGTTAAACAGAGCCTAGCTCAGCAGGAGCAAAAAATAGGCTACTAAGTTTTCATAATGACTCTATAAAAAAAAAAGAAGATATGTTTCAATATGAACATCTCCGCATGTCCTATCTTCGCTACAGGCCTAGATTCAAATGCAATCAAACTGCAAACAATACAGTTCATACGTTTTCATTTATATGGGGGGTTGTTCGTTCTTGTCTCCATCATCCACTGGAGTCTAAAGTTGACCCGTTACCCCCTCCCCCAGGCGAATGTGATGATACGATCATTGATGCACTCCATTGATGTCTGTTTATGCAGAGCTAGATTAGTAGCTAGACCCCCCTTTCAGGGATATAACATTACAATCTTATAGCTAATAGGCTATGTGTTTGTAAATCGACTGAGGTGAATCAACCTACAGCAGCCAAGGTGATAATGGTTGGGGACATTTTTTGCTTGTTTTGCTGTTCTCCAAATAGCATTTTTTTTTAATTGTATTATTAAATAGAAATGCAGTAAATGAACTTCAACATTCAAAAAATGCCCTGGACGGAACCTCGCTAAGACTGAAGCCCTGGTTACAGCCCTGACGGTGACAGAGATGGTGACGGGGAGAAGACTCAGCTGTGATGCGTGGCATGTGCCGGCTCTGTGGCAGCCTTATGATGAATTACCTTTCTGGGCTTGAATGATAGGACTGATACTGAATGATACCAGCACACGATTGTTCTGTCAGCAAGTCAACGGGCACCGCTGAGAAATAAATAAAGAATAGCAAAGAAATGAACCACAATTCAAGATGGCCTCCCTTTTTATTTTTTCATTACAGGTGCCATCTCTCATATATAGCTCCATATCCTGGATATGGGGAGACCGACATAGCCAGGATATTGCCATGTGGAAGCACAGAAGGCACAGCCGCAGCTACTGTAACTGCTGAGTGAATATTGGCTGTCGGATCTATTGTATACTGTATCCTGTAAGGGAGGGAGGGCATAGTTATGAAAAGAAATGATATGTATACACCTTGTGCGCATGTTTGTAATGTAGAGTATATGTTTATGGTTACATACAGCAGAATGGTACATCAATTCTGTCCATGATGACGTTATTTCACTTTCCCGAACAGTTCATGCCATTCTCATCCCGGGTAGTGATTTGATAGCTGTGTGCTGTGATGTTCCTCTATCGTTCTCCATTAAGGCCTAAAGGCCATGTCATTTTATTGTTAGAAAGAGATTCTGATGGATGTCTCCTCTTTCTTTCCTTTCACAGCTCAGACCATTATTATGAGTACGGACAGGATAATGGTGAGGAATCATACGAGTCATACGGTCAGTGGCTAACTGCTTTATTCAAATGTGAAATGTTGTTTAAATGCATACACGCCACCTGTCTTGTTCAGTGTGGACCTCTTTTCATCATCAACGCAGCAGTTTTAAATGCTGTTAAATCCACATGCAATGTAATTTCCCCCTAATAGGTGCTATATAAGCGTTTTGACAAATTTGTTGTAGATGTATTGTTAGCATTATTCAGAATGCCAAGTGATGGTATAACATGAGGCATGGTCTGTGTCAATTTAATGGTCAAATAATTCATTGGTGATTATCCTGTTCCACAACTGAATTAGGCCTATTTTACACTCCATATGAACAACGTACATTTTTCTGACAATGTCAAACACAATCCTGTTATTATAAAGGTTGGGGATGTCTGATAAAGACACAGTAATTCTATAAAGCGGGGCATGGCTACGTCCACAGAATGTCCTGACTGTATTCACACGTAGACCATGAGTGATAGAGTAACTGATATGCCTTGACGTCTGCTTTTCTAATACAGCTTTAACTATGGCTTTCTTTTCTGGTGAAATGTTTTGAGCCGCTGCATGGTTCTCGTCTCAGTCCCTGAGCCGCTAATGTAATCTCATTACCCAGGTCTCCTCTTGCTTTGGCAGATGTCAATTCTGTTAGCACTTCACAGTAAATGTACACAGTTGTCACCAGACACTATCTGTAAAGTAAAGGACTTTTATTCTCTTCAGTCCATAACGACTTTGTAATTGCTCATAACATAGGGCGGCGGGCAGCCTAGCGGTTAAGAGCGTTGGGCCAGTAACCGAAAGATTGCTGGTTCGAATCGCCTTTAATCTAATTGCTCCAGGGTCACTGCAAATAATGGCTGATCCCTGGCTCTGAACCACCTCTCTGAAGCTGTCTCAGGGGAAGTGGGATTCAACAACAACAACAAATTGTGAAATAGGACAAATGTGAGGACATACCTAATTACTATAACTGAAACAGCAGCTTATTCATATTACAATTTGCAACACAGATTAACACACGAGTTATGTGGCGAGAAAGTCTGGCTGGAAAGTGTTAAGAAGTAACCTCCAGAAGTAGACAAACACACAGAGGCTAACACTGCAATGCTACATGCTTTCTAACAGGTGAAAAGAAAGAGGTGTTTGACAGTTCGAAGAAAGGCGCTGTTTAAACGATAAACAGAGTTGATGGTGCATGGTTGATCTCTAACCACAAGGTTACATTGGTCACCGTCTCTCAGTGTCAGAGAAAGTGTGACAGGTTTAGAGACTATTAGATACTATTGGTTATGGGCTGCCAGCAGAGACCGTGTCAAGGGAAAAACAGTCCTTTGTGAGCCTCTGCTCTGCTCCGGGGATGAGACTCTGTTGGCTAGAGATCACACAAAGGCTGCCATCGATGCAGCAGGCACTTGGCACATAGACAGCAGAGGGCCTGAATGAGGTCTGATTTGGGCTAATGGTTATTGTGACCTTTTGTTAGGAGCCACTACACTGGCTCTTTTCAAGTAGCTATCTGATCTTCTGTTTCAATTATCTAAACGCATCCTTCGAGGTTAATGACAAGTTTCTTGGTGGATTGTCTGTTTGAACAACAGAGGGCGGGATTCTTCTGTTGTTCCAGTTTCAGTCTCTCAGAAAGTTAGTCCATTGACATAATTCAACTTTTTTTGACAGGTTTGATGCCTGATTGAAGCATGATAGCTGAATTCTTACCTCAGTTCCAGTCTAAGGAAAAAATGACAAATATTGCTCCAATAACCTGTTGACATCATAAAAATCTGAGTAACACAAGAGAGTGTGTGTGTGTGTGTAGAAATGTTCCTTATGGCTGTTTCCCTATAAAGCAGGTCAGGAGGACTGGACAACTAATCGTGGCAAGGCGCCAGCTGCACGGACGACCAAGGGAGTGTACAGAGAGACGCCCTACTCCAGATATTGAACTGATTATACAACAACCTGCACAATCCCTCATGGATGTGTCATCAAGTAATGGATTTTATACGGACGCTCCCTTCTTTTTAGAATAAAAACACAAACAAAACCAAACAATAACACAGAGGAAATGATGAAGGTAAAGACCTTGAAATCAATCGTAAACATGTGTTTAAAAAACGGAAGACCCTGGTATGATGTCAAGACTGTTTCCACCGGGAATAATGTGTATAATTTAGGTCATCTACCCACTCCTAAACAAGTAGATATCTAAATATTCTGGACCTGGTTATAGAGTGATTGGTCATTGGTAATATATTAGTGATTTAGTTGTAGAGAGGTGAAGTATTGTAGATATTTTTTGCCTGTCCCTTGCAAATGAAACCTTTCCAATCAGAAAAGATTCTGAAATAAATATTGTTGTTTTATCTCCTTTTGTAAATGATAGTTCTTTAATGTTAAAGGGCTTATAAAAGCATGGCGTGGAATCATTGTGGATAGTGTCAACTGTTTTATTCCTGTCTTAAAACTTGTAGATGTGTGTGTTTCTGTTTAATTTCCTGCGTTTAATCAATCTTCAATCTCAGCTCATACTCTTCTTTTTTTTTGTGTGTAAAAACCCTCAGTAAGAAAAAAATTATCAAGAACTGCAAGACATTTTAGGTAAAGCTCTTAATAATTCATTCCAATCCATATATTTTTTGGGGGGCTTTAATACCTGAAATGCTTTCAGACACTGTATAAATCAGGTTCTTGAGACATTAACAGAAATAGTATATTAGCATATTAACCTTATCCGCTTATGTAGGCCCTTTACATTGTTCTTCTTGGTTGATGCTCAATAAACTTTTGGAAATATAGAAGTTTGTGTTCCAGAGCGTAATTCTGTATTTGCATAAATAGAAAAACACAATCATCTAAACTAACAAAACTAACATTGCAAGGAATGATGTTGACGATAATCTTGAAACTTTAATACAGGTTCTTAAATTCCGTTCTTAAATTCCGTAATGTAAACTACCATTCAAAAGTTTGGGATCACTTAGAAATGTCCTTGTTTTGGAATGAAAAGCAAATTGTTTGTCCATTAAAATAACATCAAATTGGTCAGAAATGGAGTGTAGACATTGTTAATGTTGTAAATGACTATCATAGCTGGAAATGGCAGATTTTTTAATGGAATATCTACATAGGCGGACAGAGGCCCATTATCAGCAACCATCACTCCTGTGTTCCAATGGCACGTTGTGTTAGCTAATCCAAGTTTATCATTTTAAAAGGCTAATTGTGAATAGGCGACTCCAGTGAACGTCAACAGTGAAGAGGCGACTCCGGGATGCTGGCCTTCTAGGCAGAGTTCCTCTGTCCAGTGTCTGTGTTCTTTCGCACATCTTAATCTTTTCTTTTTTTGGCCAGTCTGAGATATGGCTTTTTCTTTGGAACTCGAAGGCCCTAGAAGGTGCTCATCCCTGAGACACCTCTTTACTGTTGACTTTGAGACTGGTGTTTTGAGGTTACTATTTAATGAAGCTGCCAGTTGAGGACTTGTGAGGCGTCTGTTTCTTAAACAAGACCCTCTAATGGTCTTGTCCTCTTGCTCAGTTGTGCACCGGGGCCTCCCACTCCTCTTTCTATTCTTGTTAGAGCCTGTTTGCACTGTTCTGTGACGGGAGTAGTACACAGCGTTGTACAAAATCTTCAGTTTCTTGGCAATTTCTTGCATGGAATAGCCTATATTTCTCAGAACAAGAATAGACTGACGAGTACTTTGTTTTTAGTCATTTTGAGCCTTTAATCGAACCCACAAATGCTGATGCGCCAGAATCCCAACTAGTCTAAAGAAGGCCAGTTTTATTGCTTCTTTAATGAGGACAACAGTTTTCAGCTGTGCTAACATAATTGCAAAAGGCTTTTCCAAATATCAATTAGCTTTTTAAATGATAAACTTGGATTAGCTAACACAACATGCCATTGAAACACAGAAGTGATGGTTGCTGATAATGGGCCTCTGTACGCCTATGTAGATATTCCATAAGAAATCTGCCATTTCCAGCTACAATAGTCATTTATAACATTAACAATGTCTACACTGTATTTCTGATCAATTTGATGTTAGTCTAATGGACAAAAAAAAATAATCTTTCAAAAACAAGGACATTTCTAAGTGACCCCAAACTTTTGAACAGTAGTGTATATTGAGACTCTTGAGAGATATCATATTGATCAAGAATTAGCTTCTGAATAATATGATAACATGTACAACAACATAAAAGTGAACATTATTTTAACACAAAAATATATTTAAAAACTGAATTCATGTAACAAAACAACACAATTTTGTAAGAACTGTGTTGAATGTATATTGCCTAATTGTATATTGCAATTCAGCTAATGTTTTGTAGGTAATGATTTCGATACAATGTCAATCACAGATTTAAGTCTCTGATGTGTGTTTTTCATATGTAATATCTTAATAAAACGGATTACAATATGTCAGTTGACATTATTTTTAACAGTACACTAACATGTACAGTAACAATGGCAGCGGCACCTGTATTTTCTTGCTTGCCTATCTAATAATAAGTGACTTTGAGCATCTTATAATAGGCAGTCCTATTACATTTTAATGACAACAAACAGTGACACCAGGAGAAACTCCTAGGGACTGTTCATAACTTTTCTACTGGATGTAAACAACGGCTTTTACACAATTGTATAGAATTTGTATGGCGGGGATCTCGTTTCTGTTCTTGTTTTGCTCCCTGTGTTCTCCTCTGGTGCCTGCCCTGACCTTTGGCCCTGCCCCTCTGTTAGAGAGACTCTAAATGACCCCTGACCTCTGAACCCCAGCTGACCTCCACACTGAGAGGACGGCAGACAGACAGTAGCTGTTTTAAAAGACCTCCGTCCATCCGTTCCACAAGGTAATCAAACCCAACCAACCTAACCTCACCCTAACGTAGACTGACAAATATAAAGCACTAAAACCAAAATGAAGTTGTTCATCATTAAGTCTTTCTTAATCTTGAAGGGGTTTAAAAGTCAACACTGGGGATTAATTAGACTTCGATATAAACAATTTAAAAGTATTATAAATAGCTGTAATATTTCTAGCAGGTTTGGTGTGCAGTAAGTGTATTATGTGACTTTGATTATGTGTGTTTTATTGTAAGTAAAATGAATTACTCTTTAACCATACTAAAACTATTTTTCTGAACCACTTTAAATTGCAACAGTTTGCTTTCTTTCTGTACCTTTATTTTGTAATCAATCATGTTATTTCCTTTATTTTAGGCTGGTGCCAGAGCCCACAGCAGGAAATCATACGTCCGACCACCCTCAAGCTCTGAAGGTGAGTTGCAATTAACGCTATTGGTCTGATAATTCCTCTTCTTTATATCAACATAATCAGAGTGCTTTGGTTACAAATACAGTATTAGCCCAGATTAAAAATGTACAGGGTATGTCCCAAATGGCACCCAGTTCCCTATATAGTGCATTACTTTTGACCAAAGACCTATGGGCCTTGATCAAAAGTAGTCTATGACAGTGCCTTCAGAAAGTATTCACACCCCTTGACTTTTTCCACATTTTGTTGCATTACAGCCTGAATTAAAAATGGATTAAATGTACCTTTTGTGTCACTGGCCTACATACAATACCCTATAATGTAAAAGTAGAATTTTGTTTTTAGAAATGTTTATTCATTAACAATTCAAAGCTGTAATGTCTTGAGTGAATAAGTATTCAACCCCTTTGTTATGGCAAGCTTAAAAAAGTCCAGGTGTAAAAAATTAACAAGTCACAAAATATATTACATCAATAATAGTGTTTAACATGATTTTTTTGATGACTACCTCATCTCTGTGCCCTACACATACAATTACAGTGCATTGGGAAAGTATTCAGACCCCTTGACTTTTTCCACATTTTGTTATGTTACAGCCTTATTGTCATGATCGTCTAAGGTGGAAACAGCGGAGCAAAGCGTGGTGAGCGTACATACTCCTTTCTTATAAGATGTCGCCGACAAAACAATAAACATGAAAACGAAAACGTGAAGCCAACGTTAGTGCTCACAGGCAATTATACGTGGACAACTACCCACAAATACAGGTGGGAAAAAGGCTACCTAAGTATGGTTCTCAATCAGATACAATGATAGACATCTGCCTCTGATTGAGAACCACACCCGGCAAAACACACAGAAATACAAATCATTGAAAAAGGGACATAGAATGCCCACCCAAATCACACCCTGACCAAACCAAAATAGAGACATATAAAGCTCTCTACGGTCAGGGCGTGACAATAATTCTAAAATATACATATTTTTTAAACTAATGTCCATCAATCTACACACAATAGCCCATAATGACAAAGTGAAAACAGGTTTTTAGAATTTTTTGCAAATTTGTTAAGAATTAACAACTGAAATACCTTATTTACATAAGTATTCAGACCCTTCGCTATGAGACTCGAAATTGAGCTCAGGTGCAACCTGTTTCCATTGATCGTTCTTGAGATGTTTCTACAACTTTATTTGAGTCCAACTGTGGTAAATTCAATTACTTGGACATGATTTGGAAAGGCACACCGCTGTCTATTATATAAGGTCCCACAGTTGACAGTGCATGTCAGAGCAAAAATCAAGCCATGACATCGAAGGAATTGTCCATGGAGCTCCGAGACAGGATTGTGTTGCGGTCTCTCTGGTCTGATGAAACCAATATTGAACTCTTTGGCCTGAATGCCAAGCGTCACATATGGAAGAAACCTGGCACCATCCCTGCGGTGAAGCATGGTGATGGCAGCATCATGCTGTGGGGATGTTTTTCAGTGGCAGGGACTGGGAGACTAGTCAGGATTGAGTGAAAGATGAATGGATTCAAGCACAGAGAGATCCTTGAGTGCTCAGGACCTCAGACTGGGTCAAAGGTTCACCTTCCAACAGGACAACGACCTTAAGCACACAGCAAAGACAATGCAGGAGTGGCTTTGGGACAAGTCTCTGAATGTCCTTGAGTGGCCCAGCCAGAGCCCAGACTTAAACCAGATTGAACATCTCTGGAGAGACCTAAAAATAGCTGTGCAGCGACGCTCCCAATCCATCCTGACAGTGCTTGAGAGGATCTGCAAAGAAGAATCGAAGAGACTTCCCAAATACAGGTTTGCCAAGCTTGTAGCATTATACCCAAGAAGGTATGAGGCTGTCATCGCTGCCAAAAGTGCTTCAACAAAGTACTGAGTAAAGGGTCCGAATACTTATGCTTGCTGTTTGGGGTTTTAGGCTGGGTTTCTGTGCAGCACTTTGAGATTTCAGCTGATGTAAGAAGGGCTTTATAAATACATTTGATTTGATTTATGTAAATGTGATATTTCAGTCAAAAAAATAGATACATTTGCCAAAGTTTATAAAAACCTGTTTTTGCTTTGTCATAATGGGGTATTTTGTGTAGATTGATGAGAATAAAAAAAGTATTTAATCAATTTTAGAATAAGGCTGTAATGTAACAACATTTGGAATAAGTCAAGGGGTATGAATAATTTCTGAAGGTACAGTAGCTGTAAGGTCCCTTAGTTGAGCAGTGAATTTAAAACACCAATTCAACCACAAAGGGCATCTATTGGTAGATAGGTTAAAAGAAAACAAAAATCAGACAGTGAATATCCCTTTGAGCATGTTGAAGTTATTAAATAAACTTTGGATGTTGTATCAATACACCGTCACTACAAAGATACAGGCATCCTTCTTAACTCAGTTGCCGGAGAAGAAGGAAACCACTCAGGGAATTCACCATGAGTTTGAAAAAGTTACAGAGTTTATGGCTGTGATACGAGAGAACTGAGAAAGGATCAATAACATTGTAGTTACTCCAAAATACTAACCTAAATCACAGAGTGAAAAGAAGGAAGCCTGTACAGAATAAAAAATATTCCAAACCATGCATTCTGTTTGCATTAAGCACAATAAAGTAAAACTGCAAAAAAAGAAAATGGCAAAGAAATTAACTTTATGTCCTCAATAGAAAGTGTTATGTTTTTGGGCAAATCCAACACAACACATCACTGGGTACCACTCTTCATATGTTCATGCATGGTGGTGGCTGCATCATGTTATGGGTATGCTTGCCATCAGCAAGGACTAGGGAGTTTTTTTAGGATAAAAAGAAACGGAATAAAGCTAAGCACAGGCAAAATTGTAGATGGAAAATGGTTGTCCAGCAATGTCTAGCAACCTGAGACAGTGTTGAAATAATTTTTTAAAGAATAGTTTTGAAATAATGTACAATCCAGGTGTGCAAAGCTCTTAAATAGCAACATACACACGGTTGCATGAGGTCTTGAGTTAGAAATGTAAAACTTTATAGAACTTATGCATCGAATACATTGTAAATTGGAGGATTTTCACACCTACAGTAGCCGGGCCGTGAAGAGTCTATTGTCCTGCTAATAGGAAACATTGTTTGCATAATGGCCTAAACTTGCTACAGTACTACAGTGAAAAACAAGGGTTTGAAAACCTGTTTTCAAAATGCCTCCAGCTGTAAATAAAAACACAGCATCTCGTTGTCACGTTCTGACCTTAGTTCTGTTATTATATCTTTGTTTTAGTATGGTTAGGGTGTGAGTTGGGTGGGTTGTCTATGTTCGTTTTTCTATAATTTGGGATTTCTGTGGTCGGCCTAGTATGGTTCTCAATCAGAGGCAGCTGTCAATCGTTGTCCCTGATAGAGAATCATACTTAGGTAGCCTGGTTTCACTTTTGAGTTGTGGGTGTTTATTTTCTGTTTTTGTGTATGTCACCAGACAGGACTGTTTCGGTTTTCGTTCATTCACTTTATTGTTTTGTATTTCAGTGTTCATTTTGATATATAAAATATTACATCATGAACACTTACCATGCTGCGCTTTGGTCCTCCGATCCTTCTCGCTACTCCTTCTCAGAAGAGGAGGACGAGATCCGTTACACTCCATTTCATTCTTTATTGCAACCATAATGTCACAAATAAGTTGTATCTACCTTTCCAATTTCTTTTAGAGTTTGGGATTTACAAATGTGCGCTTTTTATGTCATTTTTAGTAAGTAATATGCTACAGTCAAGCTACAGCTTGTTAGGATCAAGTAGATTTGGTGTGTGCGTGCAGGACAGAGGAATATAAATTCTTACACTATTGTTCAGGGGGAACAGAAAATTGCATGTCAATTCATAAACCATGTGCCATCGAAAATCTCTTCCCAACTATTTTGCAATCTATATGGCTCTTCGCAAGTAATTACATTGAGAGGATTGGAGGATTCTAAATTGTTTGTTTAAAAAAATTATGATTTTTTATGGAGATGATTTCGTTTTCAAATAACCAAAAGTGAGTGATTGTAATCTGAATAAATATTTATAAAGGCCAAAATATTTATTTATGTTTTTAGAATTAGAGAAACCAAAAGCCCACCATGCCTATTTTTTGGACAGCCAAACCCTCCCCTAACTCAGATGACACTGGGCCAATTGTGCATCGCCTCATGGGCCTCCCGGTCGCAGCCGGCACTGGTTTCGAACCAGCATCTGTAGCAACGCAGTTTGCACTGCGGTGCAGTGTCTTAGACTCAATGTCACTTGGGAGGCCCAATCCACAAAGCTGCAGTACTACAGTCAGAGCAAAATAATCCTAACATTTTCACACCCTAATTGTAGTCTAACTATTACCCAAACGGAGATTCAGTGAAAAATACAAATCTTGTTGATTTATCAAGACCAGTCCCCATGCCTGTCTCAGAGTAGCGCTGTCTTGACCTCTGAATACTGTCTTTTCCCCCTTCCACTTCCCTTTTCCATTCATTTTGAAAGAGTATTTTCCAGTAAGCAACATTTTTTTTACCTTCATTAGCCTACTTTGTTCCAATATTTCTGTCATTCAGTGATATTTATTCCCATAGTAATTTGTTACGATCCATATGGAAAATGACATCATACCAAATTAAATTATATTAGTCACATGCGCCAAATTCTACAGTGAAATGCTTATTTACGAGCCCCTATATGCTGATCAATTGCCTTGACAAGAGATGGTAATATTTTTCCACCATATACATGGTGTCCTGGTCAGGATAACCAAAATATATCTTTATTAATTTAACAATTACACAAACTTCAGTGTTTCCTTTCAAATGGTATCAATAATATGCATATCCTTGCTTTAGGTCCTGAGCTACAGGCAGTTAGATTTGGGTATGTCATTTCAGGCAAAAATTGAAAAAAGGGGCTAATCCTTAAGAGGTTTAAAAACCTCTTGTGACTAGGGGGCAGTATTTTCATTTTTGGAAAAATAACGTTCCCAAAGTAAACAGGATATTTTGTCAGGACAAGATGCTAGAATATGCATATAATTGACAGCTTAGGATAGAAAACACTCTAAAGTTTCCAAAACTATAAAAATATTGTCTGTGAGTATAACAGAACTGATATTGCAGGCGAAAGCCTGAGAAAAATCCAATCTGGAAGTGCCTCATGTTTTGAAAGCTCTGCGTTCCAATGCGTCCCTATTGAGCAGTGAATGGGCTATCAACCAGATTACCTTTTATATCTATTCCCCAAGGTGTCTACAGCACTGTGACGTAGTTTTACACCTTTATGTTGAAGAATACCCGTAAGCGGCTACATTGTGTAAGTGGTCACCTGATGGATCTCAGAGTGATTCTCGCGTAAAATACAGAGGTAGCCATTTTTCCAATCGGTCCTACTGAAAAACCAATTGTCCCGGTGGATATATTATCGAATAGATATTTGAAAAACACATTGAGGATTGATTATAAACAACGTTTGCCATGTTTCTGTCGATATTATAGAGCTAATTGTCGTGACCGCAATTTCCGGTCGATTTCTCAGCCAAACGTGAAGAACAAACGGAGCTATTTCGCCTACAAAAATAATATTTTGGGAAAAAAGGAACATTGGCTATCTAACTGGGAGTCTCGTGAGTGAAAACATCCGAAGCTCATCAAAGGTAAACGATTTAATTTGATGCTTTTCTGATTTTCGTGACCAAGTTACCTGCTGCTAGCTGGACACAATGCTATGCTAGGCTATCGATAAACTTACACAAATGCTTGTCTTGCTTTGGCTGTAAAGCATATTTTGAAAATCTGAGATGACAGGTTGATTAACAAAAGGCTAAGCGGTGTCTCAATATATTTAACTTGTGATTTTCATGAATAGGAATATTTTCTAGTAATATTTATGTCCGTTGCGTTATGCTAATTAGTGTCAGTCGATGATTACGCTCCCGCATCCGGGATGGGGTGTTACTAGAGGTTGAAGACTACCAGAAAGAATGTTTGTGCTTATTTGTTTTGATCCAAAGCCATGAACGATGAGTCACTCAGTAGTATGTCGGTGCCGAGGCTATATGACTGCGCCATCAACTTGGTTATGTAGCAGACATCACTTGCTCATATTCAGTCAACACATATATCTTAAATATATCATGGAATTTAAATGAACATTTTCATTTCTCTTAGAATAAAAACCTTAGTGTAACAACAGTTTCAGTAAGTAACACTGACTTGTAGAAACAAAAAATATGTGTATTTTTCCCGGTGTGTGCCTACAGGACAATTCGTACACTATTGTTCTAAATTCAACCACCTTCTTCATCCTCATCATTCAGTTCGTTGAAATTCAATTTGGAAGTTGTGCACAATTATCAGTTTCTACTTGGTTCATGTTGCCCATTCATTGTCAGTTAGAGACACATTAGCGCCTAAAGACACATTGGCGCCTTGGGACCCAAAAGCATAATCCGAGCTTTAACTCCCCCTTGCGCTGGTCTGGAGCAATGAAGCAGGTACTCAGGGTACCGTACTAAACCACAAATTACCTCTAAATCCCGCAGCATAATCTCAGAACTTTTAGTTGAGCAACCACTGTAATACCCGTTTCCATTGGCACTTTGAATTGAATCTACCCTCACAATGCTGTAACTAACATTACCCCATACTCCTGCCAATGCCAGCCAGACTCAGAGCCATGTATTTAGCTTGCTGACGATAGCTAGCTAAATGGTTAGTGTCATCACTAGTGTAACCGGTGCTGTACTGCACCGCTGTAACTCTACATTGTGTGTGGGGTTGATTGAGACTATAGACGTGGACTTTGGAGATCAGGTAGTTTTAATTAAGCAGCATTCACTCTTCATCCTGCATCCAAAAGGAAATAAAACATTTGTAGAGCACATATGTTCTGTGAATCGTCGCCTCTTTCTCTCATAGTGCATCAAAATGATTTTTGAATACGAAAATTAGTACAGCCTCTCCTTATTATACATCACATATTTTACGTAGATAAAACCGCATACCTGCATCCAAAAGGAAATAAAACATTTGTAGAGCACATATGTTCTGAGAATCGACCCTCTTTCTACAACAGATGCACAATAGGAGGGACTGAGATCATTCGAGGAGCAAGCCATCGTTCACACATACAATAGCCTGCTAATACCTTAGCTAGCTATTAACCACATGTTGAATTCAGAATGTTGAAATCATCCCAAAGAGTACAGTTACAAGTGCATCTTAACAATACCATCCACTTATGAGTAACCTCTAAATATACATCATTATTCATGAACAAAACACTGTGTGTATGACTTTGTACTTAAAAGAATCAAACTATTCTGAACACAGAAAAAGCGTGCCTACCTCTCATAGTGCATCAACAATTATTTGAGCACGAGCACGCAGGGCAAAACGTAAGTACACACTCCCATACTCCCAGGATGCAGGCATGCATAATAACAAATCAACATGACATATTAATATATGAACCTGGTGAAATTCACATAGAACTTTAACATCTGTTACACTAGCATAAAAGGCTAACTAGTTAGCTGAATTCATACCTTGCTTGCCATGGTATTGGCTATTAGCTAGCTAGCAAGCTAACCAAGCAAACCAGGCGACAGGTTTGATGTGATGTAGCTAGCTAGCTAGCTTTCAATACAACCTGGCCAGCTAAAATTCCTGCTAGCTCACGTTAGCTAGCTAGCTAGCTTGTTTCAACTCTGTTTTGCTAGCTAATGTTAGGTAGCTAGCATTCGAGGGCTGACAGTTCTGATAAAGGTTTATTGTGTAGTGCAAAGTGAATGAAGTATCCCGCTATGGGGTAATTTGTGTCATGTTTGACTACTGCAGTACTGCTTGTCCATGTGCTAGCTAACAGCAACAAGCCCAGATGAGCTAGCTAAACATTGCGTGAGCATCCAGCAGTGATCGTTTTGGTGGTTGCATGGTAACAGCGTCACCAGCCCGAATTCTAATCGAGCTGGCACCAGTTGTGAAATTGGACTGCGCTGGCCCGGGTATCCCTCGACCCAGCTCGAATTTGAGAATTCCATTCGAGCCAGCTTGAATTTGGCCCTAATTTTAAGTGACAGTGGAAACGGGGCTTTATTGTACTGCTACTAAGCAGCAGGGGGACATGGATGAAGGGCTTGTTACTACCTCGTGTTAAACATGGTAAACCCATGTTACTGCGGTTCAGGAAAGCTGTTCCTCTGGGATAGCCTCCAGACTGGGGAGAAATCCTGGACGTCTCAATGGAACACAAACCATAATCCTCCCTGTTTTACCGGCCCACAATGTATGAATGCCATGCGGGACCACTGCCACCCTTATTGTCTGTTTGATTAGGACAAAGAGGAGTTCAGCTCTGTGTGGTCATGGGCCCAGTGCCATCTGAACCAACCTCTAGGCCCTTCCAACTGGAGCCATTTGAAAATGACAGCGAGCTGAGCGCTAGCTGGGTTCTCATCTCCTCTCCATCAACACACACAGATAATGACTTATTGATATCCATTAACTTAAAAGAGGAGCCCAGCTCTTGTAAGTCCACGATGACAATATTTTAAAAACTAAAAGTGATTAAAGAGTTTGTTGTTGTTGATAATATTGTTGTTGTTGTTGTTTTTGTGTTGGTCAAGCTACTAATCATAGCTTTTTGTATCCTTTTAGGGTGAAACAAAACATAGCTGGAATGACATGACTCTAAGATTTAGCTTCCAGACAGCTCTCAGAAGAATCACATTTCAGGACCCGATTTGGAAATTTGGAAAGGAAAGAAGAACACATCTCACAGCTGAAGAAACCAGATGAAGAAACTTCAGTGTGGATATTTGAACTCTTGACAGACTAAACATTGGACATTTCATTTCCCTCCAAATAAACTCAGCTTAATTCTGTGAAGGTTGTAGCAGTGCACCATATAGAGGAAATGTAAAAGGAAGAAGCTAATGTGTAGATCACACTTCCTCATACTTCTCCTATAGACACAGCAGACCAGCATCACACTTGTCCTAGCTTTTGGAGGGGCAGACAACAGAACAATATCACACTTCTCCCGGCTTTTAGAGAGACAAACAATTAACCTGTATCACACTTTTCCCAGCTTTTATAGAGAAAGAGAGCAGACCAGCATCACACTTCTTCTAACTTTTAGAGAGAGAGAGAGAGAGAGAGAGAGACAGCAGACCAGCATCACACTTCTCCCATGCAGCCTCTAGAACCACTGACAGGAAACCTGTATCACACTTCTCCTCCAGAGAATCAGACAGGATACCTGTATCACACTTCTCCTCTAGAGAAAGAGACAGGAGACCTCTATCACACTTCCCTCAGCCTTCACAACCATAGTCAGGAAACCTATATTACACTTCTATTCTAGAGAAAGAGACAGGAGACCTCTATCACACTTCTCCTCTAGAGAGAGAGACAGGAGACCTCTATCACACTTCCCCCAGCCTCTACAACCATAGTCAGGAAACCTATATTACACTTCTCCTCTAGAGAGACAGACAGGAGACCTGTGTCACACTTCTCCTAACCTGGAGAGAGACAGACAGGAGACCAGCCCGGCAATGGAGTATCTCATCTTCTGGCAGAATCTGTCAGGGATTTTCTTCCTCTTCACATAGACACATGTAGTCCTCATCTCAAATGGCACCCTATTCCCTCAGGGCCTCTGGTCAAAAGTAGTGTACCATATAGGGAATAGGGTGCCATTTGGGAAGCAGCCTGGCTCTGTATACATTTTATGTACATTCTAAAGTAGGCTGAACTGACAGTGAACCATCCTAGTGTCTCTTTGTTGACTATGATAGTTAAATGTGGGAAAATGTGTCCTCCTTTCCCACATTAGGATGTTTACTGTGTTACTGTATACCAGAGGAGGCTGGACGGCAGAACTATAGGAGGACATGCTCATTGTAATGGCTAGAATATAATAAATGGAATGGTATCAAACACATCAACATACGGAAACCACATGTTTGACTCCTCCCACCAAACTCCACTGCTGTACACACCGACCGCCAAGGACGAGATAGAAATTAATAATGCAGTATGCCACAGGCCTGACATCCTATTGCGCAAAATTATAGTCTTCTAATTGCATTTGGTTTTGTTCATTACCGAATAAATAATCCACTCAAATGAATAAATAATTCACTTGCAGTGCCTTATTGTATGCCAAGAAGCTTAGATAGCCCAGCTTGATGCTCTTATAAGAGTCTGTGAAATACAGAGGAAGGAAAAATGAAATTCAGAAAGACGGCATTCAGGACACACAGGGTACCCAAACCGATCTAAAATAATCTGAACAGGCCACAACAGCTGTGGAAATCCCCAAAATAGCTTTCCTTCCACAAAGGAGCTCTACTCGTGCATATGCCTGTTGCTGCATCCAAAATGGCACCCTATTCCCTCTCTCTATTCCTCTCAGCTGATGTTGTCAGTGGAGTAGTAGTCAGGCAACAGTTTTCCATTAGAGGGAGTGATTCTCTTTTGACTCTGAGGCCAAGTCCCCGGACAATAACACTGACGCGGTGTGTTTGTGTGTCAACTCTCTCATCACCGTCGGGGGATAGCAGTTAGTGGCTTCACTTCCATTCTGGAGTGCCTTATAATGCCAAGACTTATCTGGGATTATCCTGTCTGAGTTAATGCAGAGTAAGAGCAGTTACATGGCTTATTTGATTATGAATGTCCATAAAGAATGTCACGATCCTGGCTGTCACTGTGAGACAGCTCTATTCCCGGCGTTCTCTTGCTCTGTAGACACACACACACAAGTTTGTTTTACTATCCTTGTGGGGACCAAACAATTGATTCCCATTATAAATTATATTTTCCCTAACCCTAAACCTAACCCTTACTCTAACCATAAACCTAACCACTAAGTCTAAAATATAATTGTTACTTGTGTGGACTGGCGAAATTTATTTTTTATTGCCTTATTGTGAGGACTGGTCCCCAGAAGGATAGTAAAACCAAACCAAACTTAAAAAAAAAAAACACAAAAAAATCAAATTGGCCAAATCGGTGTCCAGAAATACCGATTGTTATGAAAACTTGAAATCGGCCATTCCGATTAATCGGTCGATCTCTAATGTCTATGTCCTGCACCTGTAAAGCTCATGCATAGCTAATACATGTTTAACATAATCTCATGTATTTATTAACCAGAAAATGCATACGTCATTTCTTTATCTGCATTTCTACACGATTTTCTGTACTACAGTAAAAGGTTGTGTGGTAGGGAGGACAATGTAACACTAGATTTACTGTGGTAGAAAGGATTAATTAACCTGTACTTCTGACTCAGGGTGCATCCTAAATTCCTCCTATTGACCAGGGCCTGTCATGCCAAATAATGTCCCCTGGTCAAATAGTGTCCCCCTCACAAATTATATTATTTCAGTGTAGATAAGGGAAGGGCAGGTTAAAATGAAAACACGACAGTCAGACAAGCCAGTGTATGAATCAAACGGATTTGCATATGAATGGGCTGATTTGTAAGGTATGAAGGGGTTATCACCCCACATGAATGGTGTGATCTGTAAGGTATGAAGGGGTTATCACCCCACATGAATGGTGTGATCTGTAAGGTATGAAGGGGTTATCACCCCACATGAATGGTGTGATCTGTAAGGTATGAAGGGGTTATCACCCCACATGAATGGTGTGATCTGTAAGGTATGAAGGGGTTATCACCCCACATGAATGGGGTGATCTGTAAGGTATGAAGGGGTTATCACCCCACATGAATGGGGTGATCTGTAAGGTATGAAGGGGTTATCACCCCACATGAATGGTGTGATCTGTAAGGTATGAAGGGGTTATCACCCCACATGAATGGTGTGATCTGTAAGGTATGAAGGGGTTATCACCCCACATGAATGGTGTGATCTGTAAGGTATGAAGGGGTTATCACCCCACATGAATGATGTGATCTGTAAGGTATGAAGGGGTTATCACCCCACATGAATGGTGTGATCTGTAAGGTATGAAGGGGTTATCACCCCACATGAATGGTGTGATCTGTAAGGTATGAAGGGGTTATCACCCCACATGAATGGGGTGATCTGTAAGGTATGAAGGGGTTATCACCCCACATGAATGGTGTGATCTGTAAGGTATGAAGGGGTTATCACCCCACATGAATGGGGTGATCTGTAAGGTATGAAGGGGTTATCACCCCACATGAATGGTGTGATCTGTAAGGTATGAAGGGGTTATCACCCCACATGAATGATGTGATCTGTAAGGTATGAAGGGGTTATCACCCCACATGAATGGTGTGATCTGTAAGGTATGAAGGGGTTATCACCCCACATGAATGGTGTGATCTGTAAGGTATGAAGGGGTTATCACCCCACATGAATGGGGTGATCTGTAAGGTATGAAGGGGTTATCACCCCACATGAATGGTGTGATCTGTAAGGTATGAAGGGGTTATCCACCCCACATGAATGGTGTGATCTGTAAGGTATGAAGGGGTTATCACCCCACATGAATGGTGTGATCTGTAAGGTATGAAGGGGTTATCACCCCACATGAATGGGGTGATCTGTAAGGTATGAAGGGGTTATCACCCCACATGAATGGGGTGATCTGTAAGGTATGAAGGGGTTATCACCCCACATGAATGGTGTGATCTGTAAGGTATGAAGGGGTTATCACCCCACATGAATGGTGTGATCTGTAAGGTATGAAGGGGTTATCACCCCACATGAATGATGTGATCTGTAAGGTATGAAGGGGTTATCACCCCACATGAATGGTGTGATCTGTAAGGTATGAAGGGGTTATCACCCCACATGAATGGTGTGATCTGTAAGGTATGAAGGGGTTATCACCCCACATGAATGGGGTGATCTGTAAGGTATGAAGGGGTTATCACCCCACATGAATGGTGTGATCTGTAAGGTATGAAGGGGTTATCACCCCACATGAATGGGGTGATCTGTAAGGTATGAAGGGGTTATCACCCCACATGAATGGTGTGATCTGTAAGGTATGAAGGGGTTATCACCCCACATGAATGGTGTGATCTGTAAGGTATGAAGGAGTTATCACCCCACATGAATGGTGTGATCTGTAACGTATGAAGGGCTTATCACCCCACATGAATGGTGTGATCTGTAAGGTATGAAGGGGTTATCACCCCACATGAATGGGGTGATCTGTAAGGTATGAAGTAGTTATCACCCCACATGAATGGGGTGATCTGTAAGGTATGAAGGGGTTATCACCCCACATGAATGGGGTGATCTGTAAGGTATGAGGGGGTTATCACCCCACATGAATGGGGTGATCTGCTTGACACTTTCATGTGTCAGTTGTACAACTGAAATGTGTCTTTTGCATTTAAACCAACCCCTCTGAACCAGAGAGGTGTGGGGGAGGCTACCATAATCAACATCCATGTATTCGGTAGTTAAAGGGGCAGGGGCAGAACGACAGATTTTTACCTTGTCATCTTGGGTATTCAATCCAGCAACCTTTCAGTTACTGGCCCAATGCTCTAACCTCTAGGCTACCTGAGTGCACTAATAGGGAATAAGGTTTCATTTGGGACACTGTAATGAGAATCACAGTATGGGATGTCTATGAAATAAATGACATGCCAGCATCTTAAAACTGTATTGAATTGACCCTATGTGATGAAGTCAGTTTATAAATATAGTTTTACTGTTTTAACACGACTCAGATTGAAGGTCCCGACAGATCCTGGCAGTTTGGCACATTTGGAAACTAAAAAATGCATTAATGACTGGATAGTATTTACCTTTAAATGCCCTTGAAATAATACTTGCACATCAAACAGATGTGTGAAAGGGAAGAACTGTCTCCCTAAGACACATATTTTCCTGAATGTAAATATGTCTCTATTCTCTATTATTTTATCTCAATTCTACCCAAATGGCACCCTATTCCCTTCATAATGCACTACGTTTGATAGAGTGCCATCTGCGTCTCACAGATCTGACTTTGAACTTTTGTTTCACACTGGGTTAAGTTCAGTCCATCTGCTCTTGCCCTCATCATAGACATCAAAACCATGGCTGTCCCAAATTGCACCCTATTCCCTAAATAGTGCACTACTTTTGGCGAGAGCCCTATGGGAATCACCCAAGAGAATTGTTTTCAGAGGAGGGTTCCTTTAAACAAATGGAGCCTGATTCAAAATTTGGGTGGTTATTTCAAGAAAGGAGCCTTGTACTTTAGATGGGATTGTTTTCAGCTTCACTAAATCCATCACAGCCAGTTCCAAACCAACAAACATCTTCATCTAATTCTGGCCTATATTCATATAAATATTCCTTGACTAAAATGACCAGTTCTGTGTTATTTTCTATATTTTCTAGGGGCATGGGCTAGATAAAATCCTTTAAGGTATTTTTCTCCACTTCAGACTCGGTTGTTTTTGCTTTCTTCTTCTTACAGGTGAGAATAACAAGAGAATCGCTCAATAAAACCCTGAGGAGTGCGGCTGGCTCATTTGTGCCGGGCAGAGGCTAGGGCTGAGGCTGGAGTTTAGATGGCCTTTTCAGCGGTCAGCTTTTGACAGCCAGGCAGTCTGGTGGTAATGGGATGCTGGGGCCTGGCTGTCTGGTTGTTATCTAGTCTGAACTATGAGCCTTGACTCGGCTTCTCTGCTGATAAACATGACCCTACACTGTATATATGGTACATGGATGTTCTGTTATTAAGTGTATTATTCAACTTTCACTGTGTGTTTTTTCCATTAGAAACAGGAACTGGGTCAGAAGATCCTTCCCATTGTGAATAGCATCAAGCTAGACTGCAACCCAAATGACACAGTATTCCCTATGTAGTGCATTATGTTTGACCAGGGTCCATTTAGGACACACTCTGTCTCAGCCCTGTCTCTGATGGTTGGATAAGCCACTCTGTACTGAATCAGCTGATTACTGTGTAGCAGAATTTGCAGCGCCTTCCTCATCATATTGAAATAAAATGTCAGAAACAAGGTTCAATTGCTTTTTGTTTTAACATATTATAATGCAGGAGGCAGAGAGGTGTGTGAGACAGAGGGGGTGGGTGGCGGGGGTAGGGAGGAGAGGTAGAGGGGGAGGTGGAGGAGGGGGGCTTGGAGAATACTGGGAAGTCTGATGCTCTGCAACAGATTTGGATTCTACCCAGCACCTAAAATATTCCTTTCAATAGAGCACAAATCTGGTTCATCCGTGACCCTCTGACCTGCAGAGTGTGCAAGGAGAACACAGGCAACAAGCCAAAAAAAGAAGAAAATGGAACATGGTAAGATGGGGGTGACAACATGTATTTTGTTGGTGAAGAGTTCAGTAACATTGGGCTAAATTACCTCTGGGACACTGAGCTCAGAATGCAAGTCTCTCTCTACATCTCTGGTTTAGAACCAAACTGATTGAACTACGTCCCAGAAGCTTGGAAACTCACCCAAGCTCAATAAAATGGCTTCTCTTCAGCTCTTGAAGATACAACATTAAGTAAAGATCACTGCTTTGAAAATCAGTGTGTTTTCGTCTTCTTCTGTAGTTAATGAGAGAGTTCACTTAGTAAAGATTGTCTGTGTTAAAGCTCGGAATCAAATGTGACGGACATCCAACATTCAACACATT
Organism: Oncorhynchus mykiss; assembly: GCF_013265735.2. Taxonomy (NCBI): domain Eukaryota; kingdom Metazoa; phylum Chordata; class Actinopteri; order Salmoniformes; family Salmonidae; genus Oncorhynchus; species Oncorhynchus mykiss. Next base: position 46,462,663 of record NC_048582.1, read on the forward strand.
TAATTTGGATTATAAAAGTGTTCAAACTGTTATTTGTCAGTAGATAGGTAGTCTATTTATTTGGATTCTCATAAGCTACAACCAAATTAACACTATTTTTCTTATTCATTTTTTGATTTAAGTCAGTTGTACAGGCAGAACCAAACACCACCTCTGCTGGAATGGCAGCCTACTCAGAGCCATGGACAAAGTGAAGCCAGCCTCTGTCTGACATACCGTAGCCTGGGAGGGAGAGGGCATTTTACTATAACCTTGACTAGAGTCAGAAAAGACCAACTCACCAACCCACGGCTTTGTACTCATGGGCCACTTTGTGTCACCATTAACCCCCATCCCCCACCCCTCCCCAATGTCTGTTTACTATCAGACTGCAGAGGGCCCAGTGGCAAAACATTTTATGAAATTAAATGTCAAATGAAAGAGTGAGAGGACAGAAAACTTTGGTCACTGCAGGGCTGGAAGGATTGCTCCCTGAAAGAGAAAAAGGGACTTACCGTGAAAATTCTGTGTTCCTCTAAATGTTCTTATCCGATGTAGAATTAAAGATGAAATTACGCTCTCAAATTTGAAGATAATTTACACCTTCCCTCTGGATTTTCTTTTGAGAAAATAGACCTCATGATCTCTTACCAGCAGACCTGGGGTCAGTGTGGTACCAGCCTGTAGCGATCATCCTCGCCCTGTAGATGTCTATAATTGTCTGGGATGAACTGTGATCAGATCATCCCAAGAACCCTGAATATGAGATGTGCGCAATGGCTGAAATGGGATCAGTGTGATAGCATCCCCAGGTCCCTGTAGATAATGTCAAGATGGTGCCGACAGAGAGGGCCGCCTCACTTGTAGTCCTTAAGAAACTTTTTTTAATGTATTCTTACACAGAAAATCTTATGTTTTATTGCGAACAGGCGGGAAGAACTATTGGATATCAGAGCGATGTCAACTAACCAGCACTACGACCAGGAATACGACTTTCCCTAAGCGAATCCTTTGTCTGGGCACCCAGGGCATTCAAACTGATTCCAGAGGCTGACCCAAAACAACACCGCCACAGAAGCGGCCTTCTGGTCAGACTTCAGAGGCGCACACATCACCCACCACTTCAGAGTTTATTACTCGCTAATGTCTAGTCTCTAGATAACAAGGTAGACAAAATTAGGGCAAGGGTTGCTTTCCAGAGAGACATTAGGGACTGTAACATATTCTGTTTCACAGAAACATAGCTCTCTTGGGATATGCTGTCAGAGTCGGTAGAGCCATCGGGATTCATTGTGCGTCACACGACAGAAATAAGCATCTATCCAGGAAGAAGAGGGGTGGGGTGTATGTTTCATGATTAACGGCTCATGGTGTAATTGTAACAACATACAGGAACTCAGGTCTTTTTGTTCAACTGACCTAGGGGGATTTTAAGAAAGCAAATTTGAGAACAAGACAACCTACAGTTGGAGTCAGACGTTTACATAAACTTATGTTGGAGTCAGTAAAACTTGTTTTTCAACCACTCCTCAAATTTCTTGTTAACAGTCTGATGGCATTGAGATATAAGCTATTTTTTTGTCTCGGGTCCCAGCTTTGATGCACCTGTACTGATCACGCCTTCTGGGGGTGAACGGGGTGGCCAGGCAGTGGCCTGGGTGGTTGTTGTCCTTGATGATCTTTTTGGATGCATCTGTAAAAGTTTGTGAGGGTTTTAGGTGAGAAGCCACATTTTTCAGCCTCCTGAGGTTGAAAAAGTGCTGTTGTGCCTTCTTCACCACACTGTCTGTTTGGGTGGAACGTTTCAGTTTGTCTGTGATGTGTACGCCGAGAAACTTAAAACTTTCCACCTTCTCCACTGCTATCCCGTCGATGTGGATAGGGGGGTGCTCCCTCTGCTGTTTCCTAAGACCACGATCATCTCCTTTGTTTTGTTTATATTGAGTGAGAGGTTGTTTTCCTGACACCACACTCCGAGTGCCCTCACCTCCTCCCTATAGGCTGTCTCGTCATTTTTGGTGATCAAGCCTACTACTGTTGTGTCATCTGCAAACTTAATGATTGAGTTGGAGGCGTGCATGGCCATGCAGTCATGGGTGAATAGGGAGTACAGGAGGGGTTGAACACGCACACTTGTGGTAACCCAGTGTTGAGGATCAGCGAAGTGGAGATGTTGTTTTTTACCTTCACCACCTGGGTGGCAGGCCATCAGGAAGTCCAGGACTCAACTGCACAGGGTGGGGTTGAGACCCAGGGTCTCAAGCGTAATGATGAGCTTCGAGGGTACCATGGTGCTGAATGCTGAGCTGTAGTCAATGAACAGCATTCTTACATAGCTATTCCTCTTGTCCAGGTGGGATAGGGCAGTGTGCAGTATGATGGCGATTGCATCATCTGTAGACCTATTGGGGTACTCAAATTTAAGAGGGTCTAGGGTGTCAGGTAAGGTGGAGGTGATATAATCCATGACTAGTCTCTCAAAGCGCTTCATGATGACAGAAGTGAGTGCCACGGGGTGATAGTCATTTAGTTCAGTTACCTTTCCTTCTTGGTTATAGGAACAATGTTGGCCATCTTGAAGCATGTGGGGACAGCAGATTGGGATAGGGAGAGATGGAATATATCCGTAAACACACCAGCCAGCTGGTAGGCATATGCTCTCAGGACGCGACATTTAACACGTTTAAATGTCTTACTCACATCAGCCACGGAGAAGGAGAGCCCACAGTCCTTGGTAGCAGGCTGCGTCGGTGGCATTGTATTATCCTCAAAGCGGGAGAAGTAGGTCTTTAGTTTGTCTGGAAGCAAGGCGTCAGTGTCCATGACGTGGCTGCGCTTTCAGTTTTGCACGAATGCCGCCATCTATCCATGGTTTCTTGTTAGGGTATTTTTTAATAGTCACAGTGGGTACAAAATCTCCAATGCACTTTCTTATAGCTCACTCACAGAATCAGAATATAAATCAATATTATTCTCTGAGGCTACCCGGAACATGTCCCAGTCCACATGATCAATACAATCTTCAAGCGTGGATTCTGATTGCTCAAACCAGCATTGAATAGTCCTTGTCACGGGTACATCCTGTTTGAGTTTCTGCCTTATAGGAGGGAGGAGAAAAATGTAGTCGTAGTCAGATTTGCAGAAGGCAGGGCGGGGGAGGGCCTTGCATGCATCGTGGAAGTTAGATTAGCAGTGATCCAGAGTTTTGCCAGCACCAGTTCTACAATCAATATGCTGATAGAATTTACAATTGAAGTCGGAAGATTACATACAGCTTAGCCAAATACATTTAAACTCATTTTTTACAATTCCTTTTGTTTCATCCTAGAAAAAATTATCCGTCTTAGGTCAGTTAGGATCACCACTTTATTTTAAGAATGTGAAATGTCAGAATAATAGTAGTGAGAATGATTTATTTCAGCTTTTATTTCTTTCATCACATTCCCAGTGGGTCAGAAGTTTACATACAATCAATTAGTATTTTGGAGCATTGGCTTTAAATTGTTTAACTTGGGTCAAACTTTTCACAAGCGTCCCACAATACGTTGGGTGAATTTTGGCCCATTCCCCCTGAGCTGGTGTAACTGAGTCAGGTTTGTAGGCCTCCTTGATCGCACACGCTTTTTCAGTTCTGCCCACAAATCTTCTATAGGATTGAGGTCAGGGCTTTGTGATGGCCACTCCAATACCTTGACTTTGTTGTCCTTAAGCCATTTTGCCACAACTTTGGAAGTATGCTTGGGGTCATTGTCCATTTGGAAGACCCATTTACGCCCAAGCTTTAACTTCCTGATGTCTTGAGATGATGCTTCAATTTATCCACAAACGTTTCCTTTCCCATGATGCCATCTATTTTGTGAAGTGCACCAGTCCCTCCTGCAGCAAAGCACCACCACAACATTATGCTGCCACCCCGTGCTTCACGGTTGGGATGGTGTTCTTTGGCTTGCAAGCCTCCCCTTTCCCCCCAAACATAATGATGGTCATTATTGCCAAACAGTTTTAAAAAATGGTTTTATCAGACCAGATGACATTTCTCCAAAATGCACGATATTTGTCCCCATGTGCAGTTACAAACCGTAGTCTGGCTTTTTTATGGTGGTTTTGGAGCAGTGGCTTCTTCCTTGCTGAGCAGCCTTTCAGGTTATGTCGACATAGGACTCGTTTTTACTGTGGATAGAGATGCTTTTGTACCTGTTTCCTCCAGCATCTTCACAAGGTCCTTTGCTGTTGTTCTGGGATTGATTTGCACTTTTTGCACCAAAGTACATTCATCTCTCGGAGACAGAACGCGTCTCCTTCCTGAGCAGTATGACGGCTTTGTTTATTGTTTGTACAGATGAACGTGGTACGTTTGGAAATTGCTCCCAAGGATGAAGCAGACTTGTGGAGGTCTCCACTTTCTTTTCTGAGGTCTTGGCTGATTTCTTTTGATTTTCCCATGATGTCCAGCAAAGAGGTACTGAGTTTGAAGGTACAGTGGGGCAAAAAAGTATTTAGTCAGCCACCAATTGTGCAAGTTCTCCCACTTAAAAAGATGAGAGAGGCCTGTAATTTTCATCATAGGTACACTTCAACTATGACAGACAAAATGAGAGAAAAAAAACCAGAAAATCACATTGTAGGATTTTTAATGAATTTATTTGCAAATTATGACTAAATACTTTTTTGCCCCACTCTATGCCTTGAAATACATCCGCAGGTACACTTCCAATTGACTCAAATTATGTCAATTAGCCTATCAGAAGCTTCTATAGCCATGACATCATTTTATGGAATTCTCCAATATGTTTAATGGCACAGTCAACTGAGTGTATGTAAACTTCTGACCCACTGGAATTGTGATACAGTGAATTATAAGTGAAATAATCTGTCTATAAACAATTGCTGGAAAAATGACTTGAATCATGCATAAAGTAGATGTCCTTACCGACTTGCCAAAACCATAGTTTGTTAATTAAACAACTGTCACTAACACAGAGAGGGTACTGCCTACATACAGACTTGAAATCATTGGCCACTCTAATAAATAGATCACTAGTCACTTAATAATGCCACTTGAATAATGTTTACAAATCTTGCATTACTCATTGCATATGTATATACTTTATTGCATACCATTTATTGCATCTTGCCTACGCCGCTCGGTAATTGCTCATCCATATATGTATATGTATATATTTATTCCATTCCTTTACTTAAATGTGTGTGTATTACGTAGTTGTTGTGGAATTGTTAGATTACTTGTTAGATATTGCTGCACGGTCGGAACTAGAAGCACAAGCATTTTGCTACACTTGCAATAACATCTGCTAACCATGTGTATGTGAACAATAACATTTGATTTGATTTGAAATGTGCGTAATGGCTGAACTGGGATCAGTGTAATAGCATCCCCATGTCGCTGTAGATGAGTTGTACGTAACGGCTGAACTGGGATCAGTGGGATAGCATCCCCATGCCGCTTTAGATGAGTTGTGCGTAAAAGTTGAACTGGGATCAGTGTAATATCATCCCCATGTCGCTGTAGTTAATCCATTGTTCCCCAGGTGCTGTTGACGTGAATACCAATTAAGGCAGCTCCCCGCATTGGGTTAGTTGCGGAAGACACATTTCAGTTTAATGCGTTAGGTATCCCCCCTCCACAGGTCCATCTAGATGAGTTGTGTGATATGGCTGAACTGGGATCAGTGTGAAGGCATTCCCATATCCCTCAAGATGAGGTGTGTATTGTATTGGGAGGATCCTCATATCTCTCCTCTCTGAAGGATGAATCAATGCAGCATGAAGAAGAGAGTTTCCAGCCCATTTCCCCCTCTGATTACCCCCCCCCCCCACACACACACACACAAAGCTTCTTGATATTACCCCCCACCACACACAGCTCCTTAATAGCTTGTTGTGTCATAAATCTGTCTTTACCACCCAGGCATCACAGATGGATCACACTGGATGTTTTACATATTACATCGGGCAGCAAGTAGCCTCGAGGTTAGAGTGTTCTGTTTTTTCTTTTTTCCTTTCACCAGGTAGGCTAGTTGAGAACAAGTTCTCATTTACATCTGCGACCTGGCCAATATAAAGCAAAGCAGTGCGACACAAACAACAACACAGAGTTACACCTGGAGTAAACAAACGTACAGTCAATAACAAGATAGAAAAAGTCTATATACAGTGTGTGCAAATGGCGTAAGGAGGTAAGGCAATAAATAGGCCATAGTAGCGAAGTAATTACAATTTAGCAAATTAACACTGGAGTGATAGATGTGCAGATGATGATGTGCAAGTAGAAATACTGGTGTGCAAAATAGCAGAAAAAGTAAATAAAAACAATATGGGGATGAGGTAGGTAGTTAGATGGGCTATTTACTGATGGGCTGTGTACTGCTGCAGCGATCGGTAAGCTGCTCAGATAGCTGATGGTTAAAGTTAGTGAGGGAGATATAAGTCTCTAACTTCAGCGATTTTTGCAATTCGGTCCAGTCATTGGCAACAGAGAACTGGAAGGAGAGGTGGCCAAAGGGGGTGTTGGCTTTGGGGATGACCAGTGAAATATACCTGCTGGAGTTCGTGCTACGGGAGGGCCGTCCAGAATAGTGATGCTAGTTAGACTGGCGGATGGGTGAAGCGATTGGTTGAAGAGCATGCATTTAGTTTTACTAGCATTTAAGAGCAGTTGGAGGCCACGGAAGGAGTGTTGTATGGCATTGAAGCTCGTTTGTAGGTTTGTTAAACACAGTGTCCAAAGAAGGGCCAGATGTATACAGAATGGTGTCGTCTGCGTAGAGGTGGATCAATTAATTAATCACCCTCAGCAAGAGCGGCATCGTTGATATATACAGAGAAAAGATTCGGCCCAATAGAGACTGCCCCATAGAGACTGCCAGAGGTCTGGACAACAGGCCCTCCGATTTTTCACACTGAACTCTTTCAGAGAAGTAGTTGGTGAACATTTGAGAACCCAAGGCTTTTGAGTCTGCTGATAAGAATATGGTGATTGACAGAGTCGAAAGCCTAGGCCGGGTCGAAGAAGATGGCTGCACAGTACTGTCTTTTATCGATGGCAGTTATGATATCGTTTAGTACCTTGAGCGTGGCTGAGGTGCACCTGTGACCAGCGCAGAAACTGGATTGCACAGCGGAGAAGGTATGGTGGGATTTGAAATGGTCAGTGATCTGTTTCTTAACTTGGCTTTCGAAGACTTTAGCAAGGCAGGGCAGGATGAATATAGGTCTGTAAGAGTTTGGGTCTAGAGTGTCACCCCATGACCACGGCAGCTTTCCAATCTGTAGGAATCTTGGATGATAAGAAAGAGAGGTTGAACAGATTGGTAATAGGGGTTGCAACAAAGGCGACGGATAATTTTAGAAAGAGAGGGTCCAGATTGTCTAGCCCTGCTGATTTGTACGGGTCCAGGTTTTGCAGCTCTTTCAGAACATTTACTGTCTGGATTTGGGTGAAGGAGAAACTGGGGAGTCTTGGGTAAGTAGCTGCAGGGGGTGCGGAACTGTTGGCCGGGGTTGGGGTAGCCAGGAGGAAAGCATGGCCAGCCGTAGAGAAATGCTTCTTGAAATGTTAGATTATCGTGGATTTATCGGTGGTGACAGTGTTTCCTAGCCTGAGTGCAGTGGGCTGGGAGGAGGTGCTCTTATTCTCCATGGACTTTACAGTGTCCCAAAACTTTTTGGAGTTAGAGCCACAGGATGCACATTTCTGTTTGAAAAAGCTAGCCTTTGCTTTCCTAACTGACTGCGTGTATTGGTTCCTGACTTCCCTGAAAAGTTGCTTATCCTGGGGACTATTCGATGTTAGTGCAGTCCGCCACGGGATATTTTTGTGCTGGTCGAGGGTAGTCAGGTCTGGAGTGAACCAAGGGCTATATCTGTTCTTAGTTCCACATTTTTTTGAAAGGGGCATGCTTATTTCAGATGGTGAGGAAATTACTTTTAAAGAACGACCAGGCATCCTCTACTGACTGGATGAGGTCAATGTCCTTCCAGGATACCCGGGCCAGGTCGATTAGAAAGGCCTGTTCGCAGAAGTGTTTTAGGGAGCGTTTGACAGTGATGAGGGGTGGTCGTTTGACCGTGGACCCATAGCAGATGCAGGCAATAAGACAGTAATTGCTGAGATCCTGGTTGAAAAAAGCAGAGGTGTATTTGGAGGGCAAGTTGGTCAGGATAATGTCTATGAGGGTGCCCATGTTTACGGATTTAGGGCTGTAGCTGGTGGGTCCTTGATAATTTGTGTGAGATTTAGGGCATCTAGCTTAGATTGTAGGACTGCTGGGTTATTAAGCATATCCCAGTTTAGGTCACCTAACAGAACAAACTCTGAAGATAGATGGGGGGCAATCAATTCACATATGGTGTCCAGGGCACAGCTGGGAGGTGAGGGTGGTCTATAACAGGTGGCAACAGTGAGAGATTTATTTCTGGAGAGATTCATTTTTAAAATTAGAAGCTCGAACTGTTTGGGCATAGACCTGGAAAGTATGACAGAACTTTGCAGGCCATCTCTGCAGTAGATTACAACTCCTCCCCTTTGTAAGGATGGAAATCTCAGAATTTTTGTTGGCCTTCCTAAGCCAGGATTAAGACACGGCAAGGACATCAGGGTTGGCAGAGTGTGCTAAAGCAGTGAGTAAAACAAACTTAGGAAGGAGGCTTCTGATGTTAACATGCATGAAACCAAGGCTTTTACTCTTACAGAAGTAAACAAATGAGAGTGCCTGGGGACACACAGGGCCTGGGTTAACCTCTACATCACCCGAGGAATAGAGGAGGAGTAGGAGGAGCGTACGGCTAAAGTCTATCAAAACTGGTTGTCTCGTGCGTTGGGGACAGAGAATTAAAGAGCAGTAACCGTAAGGTTGCTAGTTTGAATCCCTGAGCCGACAAGGTGAAAAATTGTCGATGTGCCCTTGAGCAATACACTTAACTCAAATTTTTCCAGGGTCACCATTGATAATGGCAGACCCTAGCTGTTACCCAACTCTTCGAGGTGTCTCAGGGAAAGTTAGGTTTCCAATTCACATGTGTAAAATACACACTTGTACATGTGTGATATTGGACAAATATAAGCACCCACCTAATTATTATAAACACTAATGTGTCTTTGGGGTATGGGTAATGTGTGACAGTGCTGTACTATATGATTGGTATGTCAGAGGGATCCAGGCTAGACTGCTTAATATCCAGTCTGTACTGTACGTCAAATGGATCCAGGCTAGACTGTATAATATCCAGTCTGTACTGTACTGGATATCAAAGGGATCCAGGCTAGATGGCATAATATTCAGTCTGTGCTGTACTGGATGTCAAAGGGATCCAGGCTAGACGGTATCATATCCAGTCTGTACTGTATGTCAAAGGGATCCAGGCTAGACTGTATAATAACTAGTCTGGACTGTACTGTATGTCTTAGGGATCCTGTGATCCCTAAGACATACAGTACAGTCCAGACTAGTTATTATACAGTCTAGCCTGGATCCCTTTGACATACAGTACAGACTGGTGAAATGTTAAATAACAGGAGCTGGACAATGGAAGGATAAATGTTCCTTCATCTGAAGAAGCTCAATCTTTCCCTGTTTAAACCAGGTGCTCACATACGTCCCGTGTTCTGATCTTGTCCACATTCTGATTGTGCCCATGTTTTCAGACTGGTGAAGATGATTAAAAGACACATTGTGAACTGATTGTGATCAGATCTTTCTGACCCCCTCCGGAGGTGGTCTAGCAGCATCTGGACATCTTACGAGTGTAAACGGATCCGTTATTATCCTCATTATCCCGCCCTCTAAAATCATTGATTTGATTTACAGTTGTTTATTTACAACCATGACATAAGCAGCAACCACTGTGTCTACTTCTCTAATATAGTCTCGATAGTCAGATTCCCTGAACTTTTGTGACTGAATCAATATTGATACCTTCTCTAAAAAGAACATCTATAAAGCAGACAATATCAAATTAGAGGAAGTTTGTTCGTTGACAATAAAACAAGACTGGCAACCAGCAAGCATGTCCTGCAGAGTGTCTGCCATCGATTCATCAGGTGAACAGATACATGTGCAGCATTAAGTTAAAGCTAGTGATCACATACATCATAATACAGAGCACCCTACAAAGACAAATAGATGTTTCTCAGGACAGTCAGGACTGTTTACAGGCAGCATTTGTCTTTGTAGCAGCAGCAGCATGGATCCACTGAAGAGGAGGACAGACATATATGCAAACCAATCAATTGAAAACAACATTGAAAGAGCCAAATTCAGTTAGTATTTTCGTAAGATTAATATGAATTCATTGCCATGTCCTCACCAATTATTGCCTTTTTTTGTGGAATGCACATTCTTTTTACTTATGTTAAACAGAATATGCTTTCCCACCTCTTTCTAAATGTGAGAGAGTCATTTCATTCTCCCTGCTGAAAACTGCTTTGAAATCACCTCTGTCACCATTCCCTCCATAGGAGAATGGAGACTGTTATTGGGAGATTGTTTTGCTCAGTAAATGTGAATGGTGTATTGCTTTCATTATACAAACTCTCCAGTGAAAGTGATACTTTGCCATGCATATTTTTAAGTCACTAAGTGCAACCTGCGGAATTCAATCGGTGGAATGGAGCTACCTTGAACTGTTTAACATGAACTCATTCTAATTGAACTCTCCTACTCCTTCCAGCTCGGCTAATCTCTGTCAATAGGATGAGACACAATGAGGTCGCCATGCCAACGACCATGTCACCAGCCAACCAGAGACGTAATCTGAGATCTCTTGCACAGCAGTGACAACATTGACTCCTCCAGCAGTGTTCTTTGGATGTTTTGTTTGTCTTGTACATTTAACATAATAGGATATGCCATTTGTCAGATGCTTTTATCCAAAGCAACTTAGCATGGTGCGTGTGTACATGTTGATATGGGTAGTGGAAACTGAAACCACAATCCTGCAGAATGTTGCACGCGCCATGCTCTACCAACTCTGCCACACAGGACCACAGATTTAGACTGTGGAGCATTTCTTCAGGTAGTTCTACCTTTCTATGACTCAAAAGTGTGTGTTGATAGCATAGATATCAAACATACAGTATGGGGTATGTATCATATACTGGTTCTATATACAGCGCATTCAGACCCCTTGACTTTTTCCACATTCAGACCCTTTGCTATGAGACTCGAAATTGAGCTCAGCTGCATCCTGTTTCCATTGATCATCATTGAGATGTTTCTACAACTTGATTGGAGTTCACCTGTGGTAAATTCAATTGATTTGACATGATTTGGAAAGGCTCACACCTGTCTATATAAGGTCCCACAGTTGACAGTGCATATCAGAGCAAAAACCAAGCCATGAGGTCGAAGGAATTGTCCATAGAGCTACGAGACAGGATTGTGTTAACCTTCCCCTGGCACAGATCTGGGGAAGGGCACCAAAACATTTCTGCAGCATTGAAGGTCACTAAGAATGCAGTGGCCTCCATCATTATTAAATGGAAGAATTTTGGAACCACAAAGACTCTTCCCGAGAGCTGTCCGCCGGGCCAAACTGAGCAATCGGGGGGGAAGGGCCTTGGTCAGGAAGGTGATGGAAAAACCTTCCAGAAGGACAACAATCTCTGCAGCACTCCACCATTCAGGCCTTTATGGTAGAGTGGCCAGACGGAAGCCACTCTACAGTAAAAGGCACATGACAGCCCTCTTGGAGTTTGCCAAAAGGCACCTAAAGAAACAAGATTCTCTGAAACCAAAATGTAACTCTTTGACCTGAATGCCAAGCGTCACATCTGGAGGAAACCTGGCACCATCTCTATGGTGAAGCATGTTGGTGACAGCATCATGCTGTGGGGATTTTTTCAGCAGCAGGGACTGGGAGAATAGTCTGAGGGGAAGATGAACGGAGCAAAGTACAGAGAGATCCTTGATGAAAACTTGCTCCAGACTGCTCCGGACCTCAGACTGGGGCGAAGGTTGACATTTCAGCAAAACAATGACCCTAAGCACACAGCCTAGACAGCGCAGCAGTGGCTTCGGGACAAGTCTCTGAATGTCCTTCAAGGACTTGAACCCGATCTAACATCTCTGGAGAGAAGACTCGAGGCTGCAAATGCTGCCAAAGGTGCTTCAACAAAGTACTGAGTAAAGGGTCTGAATCCTTGTAAATATGATATTTCAGTTTTAAACTGTTTTTGCTTTGTTATTTTGTGGTATTGTGTAGAGATTGATGAGGGGAAAAAACAACTGAATCCATTTTAGAATAAGGCTGTAATGTAACAAAATGTGGAAAAAGTGAAGGGGTCTGAATACTTTCCCAATACACTATATGATATAATAGGCTACCAACTTTAGTTGATTATGTCGGTTCAATTGACTATCTGGAAGTTTCTAAATGACAGATGTCTCAATTGGGGTAAATATTTCCATGCCCATAATAATTAAAATATGTGAATATCCATGCCTAAACAAACATAGCCTCAGACAACCAAGTACTATAATTTACAGATTTTCCTCTTATTTATTTCCTTCTTGACCTATAGGCTAAATGAGGTTGTGTTCAGGCTTTAACATCGAGAAAGTCCTGTAACTTCCTTTAATCTTCGTCATATTTTTTCATCATCATATAAACGCTTGGCCAGAATAATTCAGGGATTAAGTAGTCAACAACAAAAATAATTTGGCTCTGGGATGTTCGGATTAGTCTTGTGTCTGTCCGAGCTTCAGACTGTCAGCTGTGAAACAAGATTTGTTTGTCCTATTCTTTGCCAGAGTTGATCTACAACCTACTAATCACAACTGAACTCTAAATCCCCTTTTTCAATCACATCACTGGGAAAAGTAAACATTAGATCATTTATTGGGGCATATGCATTTTCCATTTAAATTGCTCACTCAAAGAATAACAAACTGCTTCATTTAGGCTGATGCGGATCATCAGTATTAAGATAAGAGTCAATGCAGTAATTACAATATTACCTCATGTCCCCAGTGGGAGTGGTGTGTCATTGACTTTCGGTCCTCTTAGGATCGGATGGGTTGATGAGTGCATCCAGACAAATGAATGCTTGGCCTTGCATTTCAAGGGTTAGTTGTTTTAGTAATAACAACACAAAATGACCATATGATGACCTGTAGTCCTCAGAAAGGCCAGAAGTATCCCTACCCTCTAGCTTATGTCCACACTCTCAAGTTCAGCTGCATGTTTCTGTTAAATTCATTTCAAAATGTCAATATTTAAAATCCTGTGAATCCTGTGAAAGTCCTGAATTCGTAGTCCCGATGCAATAGTCCTGCAGTAAATAGTTGACGTGCACACAAACCTTTCCTACATTAATGAAGTGTGGCAAATAGCAGTACAGTGCGAAATAATGAACAAAAAACACACGTCACACGCGCGAGCAGCACTTATGGCAGAGCAGTAGAGTACATTCGAGTCAGGTTCTGCTCTCAGAGGACAGAGAGGCTGTTATAAACTGATGAGGTGGAGGAGAGCTCTATGGAAATGATTCCTGGGTCTTTTTTAAAGCATTAATTAGTGGCTCTGTCACTGACGACCATTCTATAGAGATGACAAATGCTCTCTCCCTCTCTCCCTCCCTCCCTCCCTCCCTCCCTCCCTCCCTCCCTCCCTCCCTCCCTCCCTCCCTCCCTCCCTCCCTCCCTTCCACGGGTCCTCATGACCAGTTGGCACAGGGATGGCAAAGTTACATTCACATAGAATGCTCTAAGAGAAAAGGAGTCTCATTGCACCAGTGGAGGCTGGTGGGAGGAGCTATAGTATGAGGGGTTCCTTGTAATTGTTGGAATGGAATCAATGGAAAGGAGTCAAACATGTGGTTTCCATATATTAAATGTGCTTGATAAAATTCCATTGATTCCATTTCAGCCATTACAATGAGTCAATCCACCTATATCTCCTCCCACCAGCCTCCTCTGCATTGCACATACAGTAGAACATACCCTGGCAGGTATGCAATGTATCAAGTGCTGTTACAGTACCACTATATGCCTTGACACAAAGTCTTCCATTGTTGAAATCAAAGGACATATTATGGATATAATTGCTTTTTCTGACTAGATAGGACAAGTCTCATTCAATCTCAAAATAAAATAAAATCACATTTTATTGGTTGCATACACATATTTAGGAGATGTTAATGCATGTGTAGCTAAATGCTTGTTTTCATAGCCCCAACAGTGCAGTAATATCTTGCAATCTGCAGGCAGGAGAGCATCCTACATCCCAATCTAAAATAGGAGGCTCGAACATAGACCCAAAGTGGCACTTTATAGGGACTTAAAAATGACTAACATTCATCTTAACATGTTTCCATCTAACCATGTCTTTCTACAGAGTAAATCTAAAAGAACAGCAGAGCAGCTGGCATTCTTCGTGAAGGGTCAGAGTTCAGAGAGGACATGCAGATTGTAGGACAGAAGCAGGTCAGCATGGTCAGCCAGGCTGCATCCCATTCCCTATGCCCTACTTTTGAACAGGGCCCATAGTGTGCTGGTAAAAAGTAGTGCACTAAATAGGGAATTAGCTAGTCAGTCCACGCTCAACATCCAGTCCAGGCATGGGCCGTTTCTGCAGCATGCTGAGTACAGACCCACGTCTGCCCAGCCACCATCCACCAGCCCACCTCTAACCCCCCAGTCGGTCAGGGGTTTGATCCAGCCGTCACCCTGCAGCTGCCCAGCTGTTGCCAGGAGACCCAGAACTTCCTCCGGACCCAATTATGCCCAGCCGGGTCTATCTCCTATGGGTCCTCTCCCCCAGCTGGCCCCCTCCACAGGGTGTATTCCTCCGAGGAGAGGGGAGAGGAAAGAGAGAGGGCGAGGATAAGGAGAAGAGGCAGAGCTAGGCATGACACTGATGTGGGCGTACAAATGCTGAAGGGGAGGGCAACGGTAGGTGCAACCTTTGAGGCGATGCCAATAAGTGTTTTCAAATGAATGCCACTCTTGTCAAACGCTGTCTTTTTTTTGTAGCTACACTGCCATAGCCACAATGTCCAGGGTTAGTGCCCGAGGCTATTACACAATGACAGTCACTTTTGTTTTTGTAGTCTCTCATTGGCTGCGTTTAGACAAGGAGCACAATTCTGATATTTTTTCCACTAATTCATGTTTTTACCAATCACAGCAGAACTTTTCACATCAGATATTTTTCAGAGCTGATCTGATTGGTCAAAAGACCAATTAGTTAAAAAAGATCAGAATTGGGCTCTGTCTAAATGCAGCCATTTTGTCTTTCTTTACCTCTCCATATTACTGTCTGTTTCCCTCGTGCTCTCTTTGTCTGCTCAAAATGTTTTCCTTTTGACATTGTTGGTTTTGTCCATTAAGAATATTTCTCTATTAAGAGTATGAGAATGGTTCCGTATGAAGACTTGGCTGACAGAACACATCTAACTTATGTTAATGAGGTCTCCCAGAGCGACTAGCTGGCCAACTGCCCTACAATGTGAGACAGTGACAATCTATTCTGTCAATTAGCCTGTTCTACAACCAGAGTGTTGGGGACAGCTGGTCACTGTGATCCGACGCCAGCCAATATATCACAGATTTAATATTCAGTCACTGCAGAGACCAGCACCTCCCTCTCTCCAGCTATTATTTTACATTTCTTTCCAGGACTTAAACAGATGGCTATTTTCTACATTGTAGAATAATAGTGAAGATATCAAAACTATGAAATAACACATATGGAATCATGTACTTAACCAAAAAAGTGTTAAACAAATCAAATATATTTTAGATTTTAGATTCTTCAAAGTAGCCTTTGCCTTGATGACAGCTTTGCACACTCTTGGCATTCTCTCAGTCTTGAAAGAGATACCACATAACGCTGAGCACCTGTTGGCTGCTTTTCCTTCACTCTGCGGTCCAACTCATCCCAAACCATCTCAATTGGGTTGAGGTCGGATGATTGTGGAGGCCAGGTATTCTGATGCAGCACTCCATCACTCTCCTTCTTGGTCAAATTGCCCTTACACAGCCTGGAGGTGTGTTGTGACATTATCCTGTTGAAAAACAAATGATAGTCCCACTAAACATAAACCAGATGAGATGGGGTATTGCTGCAGAATGCTGTGGTAGCTATGCTTGGTTAAGTGTGCCTTGAATTCTAAATAAATAACAGACAGACAGTGTCACCAGCAAAGTACCCCCACACCAACACACCTCCTCCTCCATGCTTCACAGTGGGAACCACACATGTGGCGATCATGCGTTCAATTACTCTGCATCTCACAAAGACACGCTGGTTGGAACCAACAATCTCACATTTTGACTCATCAGACCAAAGCACAGATTTCCATCGGTCTAATGTCCATTGCTCGTATTTCTTGGCCCAAGCAAGTCTCTTCTTCTTATTGGTGTCCGATAGTAGTGGTTTCTTTGCATTAATTCGACCATGAAGGCCTGATTCACGCAATCTCCTCTAAACAGTTGATGTTGAGAGGTGTCTCTAACCTAAACTCTGTGAAGCATTTATTTGTGCTGCAATTTCTGCGGCTGGTAACTCTAATGAACTTACCCTCTGCAGCAGAGGTCATTCTGGGTCTTCCTTTCCTGTGGCGGTCCTCATGAGAGCCAATTTCATCATAGATCTTGATGGTTTTTGCGACTGCACTTCCACTTTCAAAGTTATTGAATTTTCCGTATTGACTGACCTTCATGTCTTAAAATAATGATGGACTGTCGTTTCTCTTTGCTTATTTGAGCTGTTCTTGCCATAATATGGACTTGGTCTTTTACCAAATAGGGCTATCTTCTATATACCACCCTACCTTGTCACAACAGAACTGATTGGCTCAAACGCATTAAGAAGGAAAGAAATTCCACAAATTAACAAGGCCCACCTGTTAATTGAAATGCATGTGTGCAAAGCTGTCATCAAGGCAAAGGGTGGATACTTTGAAGAATCAAAAATATGACAAATATTTAGATTTGTTTAACACTTTTTTGCTTACTACACAATTCCTTATGTGTTATTTTATAGTTATATTGTCTTCACTATTATTCTATATGTATAAAATAGTAAAAATAAAGAAAAACCCTTGAATAAGTAGTTGTGTCCAAACTTTTGACTGGTACTGTACATAATGAACCATGTGACAGAATCAGACATTTTATTAGCTTAAATTTGCGAATTGAGACGTTCGCTATCCTAGAAGTTAATTGGGAGGATTTGGGTCTAGAAAAAAAATATGTATTGACTATTTCTGTACTATATTCTCTCACTTTATTTGCGTGAAGCACATGACTGGGACAACGGTTTCATTGGAATCAGCATATGGTCATGCGACTCTTATCAACCACCACCAGACCCACGACAGCTATTCAGCCAGGATACAGAACTCAGAACTACTCCCACAGGGTTCAACCAGCACCAGTATTCCCTATTCTTTTGCTATTTTTGTTACATTTAATTGTATTTCAAAAAAAGTTCTGACATTAAAATGATTGCATATTTAGACAATCAAAATCGCCAGGATTTTGTGTGTGTGTGTGTGTGTGTGTGTGTGTGTGTGTGTGTGTGTGTGTGTAAAGAGCTCCACAACAGACAAATGAGATCCTCCTCAATGAGCTAAACACAGTGTGACACATGGGTCAACTCTGGTCTGATTGTAATAAAACAAACTATTCAGTTTTTTAGAATATTGTGAATAAGCATCTCACAACAGATTTTTTTGCAAACGTGCACAACTAAACTGCATTCCTTTCAGTGCACAGACCATCAATATCATCAAAGATTGGTTCAGCTTCAGAAAGAACACACACGATGGGTCGTATTTGACCGTGGAGACGTGAGAAAAGGGAATCATTTTTACTAATTCTAGACATAACTGAAGACAAAATCCAAAAAGTGAACTCCTTCAGGAGATTCAATTTAGTTTGTCTTCATGGGACAAATTGATTGGATGAAGACATAATGCTAATTGCCAGGCAGTCATAATATGTGTTCCAAATGGCACCCTATTCCGTATATAGTGCAGTACTTTTTTTTATGGGCCCTGGTCATAAGTAGTGCCCTAAATAAGGAATAGGGCGCCATTTGGGATGTAGTCCTGGTAGTGACCCTGCTAAAGAGTCCAGGCCAGGGAGGATTCTATTCTGAGTGTTATAGTGAGGAGGGTTGGGGCAGGGAGGCTGGAAAGGGAGGTGGGATTGGGGGATGGAGGCTGGAAAGGGAGGTAGATTGGGGGAGGGAGGCTGGAAAGGGAGGTGGATTGGGGGAGGGAGGCTGGAAAGGGAGGTAGATTGGGGGAGGGAGGCTGGAAAGGGAGGTGGATTGGGGGAGGGAGGCTGGAAAGGGAGGTGGATTGGGGGATGGAGGCTGGAAAGGGAGGTGGATTGAGGGAGGGAGGCTGGAAAGGGAGGTGGATTGGGGGAGGGAGGCTGGAAAGGGAGGTGGATTGCCTTGTGACAAATGAACATAAAAAAGGCCCTGTGGTTCACACAAGCTCTATGAGAAAACCTCTCCCTCTACTGATATATTAATCTGTGGTCTCACCCACCGTTAGAGAAAGCTGTGATCTGATACCTTTCTGCAGCCCTGGACCACTCTCATTCACATAAAACTGAAGCAATTTAATTCAAAACAAGGGCTCTGTCCCTAACGGCACCCTATTCCCTATATCGAGCACTACAGGGCTCTGTTTAAAAGTATAGGGAACAGGGTGTCATTTGGGACGCAGGCAAGAACTTTATCACCTCCTCCCTTTTCACCCGTAATGTAAACCTGGGGAATATCACAGTGATTTTCTACTGCTGACGTGCAGGCTAGGTGGGATCTCATTGGCTCTAGGAGCGTAAAGATGATCGTTAAGGTGAGTACGACAGAGAACAAGGTTTCTTTTAGTGCAATTAGTTTCATCCTATAAAATACTGTACCTTCTCTGTAATTACCAATCTAAATGTTATTCATCCACACTAGACTCTGAAGGTTTTATCTTCATTGTACAAAATATTTATTTTCATTTGACCCCCCCACCTTAAAAAAGCTCTCAACCTTAAAACGATAAATACATTGTCTGTAGGGCTTGTCACACCCTGATCTGGTTCACTTGTCCTTGTGATTGTCTTCACCCCCTCCAGGTATTGCTTATTATCCCCGGTGTATATATCCCTGTGTTTCCTGTCTCTCTGTGCCAGTCTGTCTTGCTTACCAAGTCAACCAGTGGTTTTCCTTGCTCCTATTTTTTCCCGTCTCTGTTTATTTCTAGTTGTCCTGGTTTCGACCCTTGCCTGTCTTGACTCCGAACCCGCCTGCCTGACCACTCTGCCTGTTCTGACTACCAGCCTGCCTATCGCTTTGTACTGTTCTGGTTTCTATCCCCTGCCTGGCCTAAACTCGAGACTGCCTATTGTCTGGTACTGTTTGGACTCTGACCTGGTTTATGAACTCCCGCCTGTCCCCGACCTGCCTTTGCCTACTCCCTTTGTTATAATTAAAATCGGAGCTTTACCATTTGCCTCCTGTGTCTGCATTTGGGTCTCACCTTGTGCCCTTAGGGTCTCACCTTGTGCCCTTATAGGGTCTCACTTTGTGCCCTTGTGCCCATTTGGGTCTCACCTTGTGCCCTTGTGCCCATTTGGGTCTCAACTTGTGCCCTTATAGAAACTTAGTGTGGGTCTTTGGTAAGACTTTGCAGGGATAAACAATATGAGGAAACTTAAATAATCAGCATGACTGTCACGCCCTGAACTGTTTCACCTGTCTTGTGGTTGTCTCCAACACCCACCAGGTCTCCTGTTACCTCGTGTATTTATACCTGCGTTTTCTGTTTGTCTGTTGCCAGTTTGTCTTGTCCCATCAAGTCCTACCAGCATGTGCCCGTGTTTCCTGTGATTTTTTCTATTCTTCCCAGTTCTGACCTTCCTGCCTGTCCTGACCCTGCCTACCGTCCTGTACCTGCCTGACTCTGATTTGGATTACGACTTTTTGCCTGCCTTGACCTACCAGTTGCCTGCCCCTTGTATATTAAACCTCTTAGGGCTAGGGAGCAGTGTTTGGAAGTTCGGATGACTGACGTGCCCAAGGTAAACTGCCTGTTGCTCAGGCCCAGAAGCTAGGATCTGCATATAATTGGTAGCATTGGATAGAAAACACTCTGAAGTTTCTAAAACTGTTAACATAATGTCTGTGAGTATAACAGAACAGATATGGCAGGTGAAAATCCATCCGGAAATTTTATTTTTGAGGTCACAGGCCATTTCATTGCTAGTCTACGGGATATACAAATAAAAAGGACCCAGATTGCAGTTCCTATGGCTTCCACTAGATGTCAACAGTTTTTAGAAAGGGTTTCAGGCTTGTTTTTTGAAAAATGAACAAGTAGTTGTAGTTTTTCCCAAGGCATCTCTCGTTAAGTAGTCTTGTGGCGCGCATGCATGAGGTGCCTGCTCTTCGTTATTTATCTTCCCTATTGAACATACTATTCTCCGTCTTAAATTGTATTGTTTATTTAGATATTAGAGTACCTGAGGATTAATTAGAAAAATCTTTGACTTGTTTGGACGAACTTTACTGGTAACTTTTTGGATTTCTTTGTATGCATTGTATTCCCCCCCTTACCCCCGTCACTGTCCATTTCTCGTTTTTAAAGGATGATAGAAGTGCTACACCTGGTGGAGAGAGATTGTAAGACAGAAATAGTTGCTTTATGCATGCTGTACGTTACGACATGACAGAGGGTCAGTTTTTTCAACTTTTCTCCAATACTATAGAGCTATTACCGTGTCGATCAACGCTTGAACAGAAACCTAGTTCACCCCCCCCCCCCCTGATTTTGACGTCAACACAGTCGCTACAGTCCCAGTAGTTTTCTTTGTAGCCTCGTTTGAATGTTGCGTTTGCGCACATTTGTACAGAATGGGGTGAGTTTACGTTAACATTAAACCGTTAGTAATGTTTTCTCAGAATGCCATTTCACATTTTTAGTTATAGCCTAATGTTAGCTAGCTAACGAGCTAACATTGAACCTATTTGGTTAACTTTATTTAGCTATGACAATCGGTTTGTATTACTAGTACTCTAGATTGGGATTAGAGGTAATTGTTTAGCTGGCTAGCTACATGCCTAAACAATAGACAAGTTAAAGCTTGCTGTTAGCTTGCTAGCTAACATTACGTATATGAATCAAATCAATCTTTATTTGTCACGTGTTTGTGGGTACAAGTGTCAGTGTGCGTGGGTACAGGTTAATTGAGGTAATTTCTACATGTAGGTAGAGGTGAAGTGACTATGCATATATAATAAACAGTGAATAGCAGCAGTGTACGAAACAAATGGAGGGGTGTCAATGTAAATAGGCCGGTGGCCATTTGATTCATTGTTCAGTAGTCTTATGACTTGGGGGTAGAAGCTGTTAAGGAGCCTTTTGGTCCTAGACTTGTTGCTCCGGTACTGCTTGCCCTGTGATAGCAGAGAAAACAGTCTATGACTTGGGTGACTGGAGTCTCTGGCAATTTTATGGGCTTTCCTCTGACACCACCTCTGAACTGTGTGTAGTGATGTTATCTCAGAATGAAAATATTTGTATCTGGAATTTGTCTTTCAGCATCAGTTGACCAGTCATAAAAAGAGAATGGTCTAATGCCTCCCATCAAAAAGAGAGCTAGCCCAAGCAAGCACAGTTTACACCTGAAGCATTAGGACTTGCAGCGAGTAGTAAACTTCATCAACTACGCAGATGATAATGCAATAGTATTACCAGGACGCCACCCAGGACACAGACACCTTGGTGGAAAGCTGCTGCCATCTCATGTGTCAAAAGCAGCAGTGTTGAGTCTCTACAAGGAATCGATGACAACACTTGGTATGTAAAGCATCAACACGTTGTGATTATTTAATTGACCTCCAAATGATTTGCACTACTTTTTTGATCTCACATTATTTCTGTATTTTCCAGAAGCTGTTAAGTCAGCCAAGCTGAAGAAGCAATAGCAGCATCTAATGCTTGTTCAGAATGAATGGTCTGTCAACCAGAAGATGTACAGTGCCTTGCGAAAGTATTCGGCCCCCTTGAACTTTACGAACTTTTGCCACATTTCAGGCTTCAAACATAAAGATATAAAACTGTATTTTTTTGTGAAGAATCAACAACAAGTGGGACACAATCATGAAGTGGAACGACATTTATTGGATATTTCAAACTTTTTTAACAAATCAAAAACTGAAAAATTGGGCGTGCAAAATTATTCAGCCCCTTTACTTTCAGTGCAGCAAACTCTCTCCAGAAGTTCAGTGAGGATCTCTGAATGATCCAATGTTGACCTAAATGACTTATGATGATAAATACAATCCACCTGTGTGTAATCAAGTCTCCGTATAAATGCACCTGCACTGTGATAGTCTCAGAGGTCCGTTAAAAGTGCAGAGAGCATCATGAAGAACAAGGAACACACCAGGCAGGTCCGAGATACTGTTGTGAAGAAGTTTAAAGCCAGATTTGGATACAAAAAGATTTCCCAAGCTTTAAACATCCCAAGGAGCACTGTGCAAGCGATAATATTGAAATAGAAGGAGTATCAGACCACTGCAAATCTACCAAGACCTGGCCGTCCCTCTAAACTTTCAGCTCATACAAGGAGAAGACTGATCAGAGATGCAGCCAAGAGGCCCATGATCACTCTGGATGAACTGCAGAGATCTACAGCTGAGGTGGGAGACTCTGTCCATAGGACAACAATCAGTCGTATATTGCACAAATCTGGCCTTTATGGAAGAGTGGCAAGAAGAAAGCCATTTCTTAAAGATATCCATAAAAAGTGTCGGTTAAAGTTTGCCCCAAGCCACCTGGGAGACACACCAAACATGTGGAAGAAGGTGCTCTGGTCAGATGAAACCCAAATTGAACTTTTGGCAACAATGCAAAACGTTATGTTTGGCGTAAAAGCAACACAGCTGAACACACCATCCCCACTGTCAAACATGGTGGTGGCAGCATCATGGTTTGGGCCTGCTTTTCTTCAGCAGGGACAGGGAAGATGGTTAAAATTGATGGGAAGATGGATGGAGCCAAATACAGGACCATTCTGGAAGAAAACCTGATGGAGTCTGCAAAAGACCTGATACTGGGACGGAGATCTGTCTTCCAACAAGACAATGATCCAAAACATAAAGCAAAATCTACAATGGAATGGTTCAAAAATAAACATATCCAGGTGTTAGAATGGCCAAGTCAAAGTCCAGACCTGAATCCAATCGAGAATCTGTGGAAAGAACTGAAAACTGCAGTTCACAAATACTCTCCATCCAACCTCACTGAGCTCGAGCTGTTTTGCAAGGAGGAATGGGAAAAAAAATTCAGTCTCTCGATGTGCAAAACTGATAGAGACATACCCCAAGCGACTTACAGCTGTAATCGCAGCAAAAGGTGGCGCTACAAAGTATTAACTTAAGGGGGCTGAATAATTTTGCACGCCCAATTTTTCAGTTTTTGATTTGTTAAAAAAGTTTGAATTATCCAATAAATGTCGTTCCACTTCATGATTGTGTCCCACTTGTTGTTGATTCTTCACAAAAAAATACAGTTTTATATCTTTATGTTTGAAGCCTGAAATGTGGCAAAAGGTCGCAAAGTTCAAGGGGGCCGAATACTTTCGCAAGGCACTGTATACTGACTGCAAGACCAACCGTCAAGACCTGCAGTTGTCTATGGGACCCTACTGAACCAGCAAGCAAGACATCAGGATGCATTACAGCTTTGATTTTGCTCAACAAGTAAGCAACATTTCCTCCTTTCTACTGATTAAGCAGCGCTTGATGAGATTGCTGGTGTTGTGAAGGACAGCACAGTGACAGGGGTCAACAACCCACAGCTGGTTAGACTGGATGATGATATGGTGCTGGTGGAAAGCTATGGCTGGCAACAACCCCTGACTCCATACATCAGGCCGCTGCCACAGATCAAGCAGTACCAGCACTTCAGGTGAAAATCATTTTCATTGCATTGTATGTGTGGTTATTCTTCTTACAGTGAGGGAAAAAAGTATTTGATCCCCTGCTGATTTTGTACATTTGCCCACTGACAAAGAAATGATCAGTCTATAGTTGTAATGGTAGGTTTATTTGAACAGTGAGAGATAGAATAACAACAACAAAAAATCCAGAAAAACGCATGTCAAAAATGTAATAAATTGATTTGCATTTTAATGAGGGAAATAAGTATTTGACCCCTCTGCAAAACATGACTTAGTACTTGGTGGCAAAACCCTTGTTGGCAATCACAGAGGTCAGACGTTTCTTGTTGTTGGCCACCAGGTTTGCACACATCTCAGGAGGGATTTGTCCCACTCCTCTTTGCACATCTTCTCCAAGTCATTAAGGTTTCGAGGCTGATGTTTGGGAACTCGACCTTCAGCTCCCTCCACAGATTTTCTATGGGATTAAGGTCTGGAGACATGGTACGGGACCAGGTTTCAACTGCTGTGCAATGCTGACATCCTTCCTCCCATAGATGGTCTGACTTTACAAGCACCACCTGGACTGGACACAGCTAGACAAACTTATGTTTTTGAGAAGATCAAGGAGTCTTGCGACTAAAAGGCTATGGGCATCACATGCTCTGCACCAAAGTCTGCAGTGCCTCTATTCAAATGACTCCCTCCTAACACACTATATTTTTTTGGTATCCTGCTGGTCAGCCACTTTACCCCTGATTGTATGCATATAACTGACCTTGTCTAACAATGATATTGTTATTGATATTGTTCTTGTACATACTTTAGATTATTTTATTTATATTGACACTATCTATTTCTGATATTGCTACTATGCAAGTAACAATTTGGCTGTACCGTTTACACCTTCTGTAGAGACTCATCCAATTAACAAGACTATTGATATGTAAAATGAATTTTGATATCTGTGGTCGTAACATGATTTTGTAACATACTACAACAATAGCATGTGACCGTATTAATTTATGTATGGAATACTATTTGATAAGTGCGTGTGTAACAGCATATAAAGTGTCACGCCTGCTCCTGCTCCCCCTCCCTGGTGCTCGAAGGCGCCAGGCTCCCCAACATTACGCACTCCTGCCACCATCATTACGCACACCTGCCTTCCCTCCGTCACGCACATCAGTGTATTATTGGACTCACCTGGACTCTATCACCTCTGTCATTACCTCCCATATATCTGTCTGGTTCCCCGTTCTGGTCCTGGCTTCAGCATTAATTTTGTTTGTCGTTGTTTACCCGTATGCTGACGCTGTTCCTGTTTTGTTACCTGTCTGTTCCTGAATAAATGTTGACTCCCCGTACCGGCTTCTCATCTACAGCGTCGGTCATTACAACAAAGCATGCTAATGTACTGGTGTGAAGACATTTGGTCAGTGGTGTAAAGTACTTCAGTAAAAATACTTTGAAGTATTTTTGGGGGATACCTGTACATTGCTATTTATATTTTTGGCAACTTTAACTTTTACTTCACCACATTCCGAGAGAAAATAATGTATTTTTTTACTCCATACATTTTCCCTGACACCCAAAAGTACTCGTTACATTTTGACAGGAAAATTGTACAATTCAAACACTTATCAAGAGAACATCTCTGTTCATCCCTACTGCATCTGATCTGGCAGACTAACTAAACACAAATGCTTAGTTTGTATATTATGTCTGAGTGTTGGAGTGTGCCCCTGGCTACCCGCCATAAAAAAATAAAAAATTATGCCATTTGGTTTAACGTAAGGAATTTGAAATTATTTATACTTTTACTCAAGTATGACAATTTAGTACTTTTTTCACCACTAGATGTGGCTGGGGGTTATAGCATTTCTTTCACATGACCCATCAATTTAGAGAAGTGTGTCTGGGTAAGCATCATCTAATATTTATAAAATATTTGGACACTTTCTGTTTACCTGGAAATGTTTCGTTATTGTAGGTTACTACCACTTTTAGTCTTAATCTTTACTACACTACTAACTGTTTATCACATGACCTCACATGTGAATCCTTAAAGAGATGAGTGGGGCTGGTTTAAGAGGGTGTGAACAATGTTGAATGGGTGTAGACAAAGGAGAGCTCTCCAGTAGGTACCAAAAATATTCAAAGGCACTTTTCTCAAAACTGAGCAGAATTAATTCCCCATTGTTCCTCAAAAATGCAGTTTACGGTATACCATTTTGTAGTTTCTCCAGTCTCTACTAATTACCAATGTAAAAAAAAAAACAATTTCAATTTTTGCTACATAAGACCGAATACAGGTGGTGAGTAACATTTGTGGTTGCCTACCTCGACGACATCCTCATTTATTCCCTGTCAGCTCAAGAGCATGTCTTTCATGTCCAACAGGTCCTCCAGCTTTTCGTGAAGACGGAGAAATGTGAGTTCCATCGCTCCACCATCTCCTTCCTAGGATACGTCATCGCTGCAGGGAATATTCAGATGCACCCTGACAAGGTGAGAGCGGTGGTGGATTGGCCTCCACCCATATCTACAGTGCCTTGCGAAAGTATTCGGCCCCCTTGAACTTTGCGACCTTTTGCCACATTTCAGGCTTCAAACATAAAGATATAAAACTGTATTTTTTTGTGAAGAATCAACAACAAGTGGGACACAATCATGAAGTGGAACGACATTTATTGGATATTTCAAACGTTTTTAACAAATCAAAAACTGAAAAATTGGGCGTGCAAAATTATTCAGCCCCCTTAAGTTAATACTTTGTAGACTCCATCAGGTTTTCTTCCAGAATGGTCCTGTATTTGGCTCCATCCATCTTCCCATCAATTTGAACCATCTTCCATGTCCCTGCTGAAGAAAAGCAGGCCCAAACCATGATGCTGCCACCACCATGTTTGACAGTGGGGATGGTGTGTTCAGCTGTGTTGCTTTTACGCCAAACATAACGTTTTGCATTGTTGCCAAAAAGTTCAATTTTGGTTTCATCTGTCCAGAGCACTTCCACATGTTTGGTGTGTCTCCCAGGTGGCTTGTGGCAAACTTTAAACAACACTTTTTATGGATATCTTTAAGAAATGGCTTTCTTCTTGCCACTCTTCCATAAAGGCCAGATTTGTGAAATATACGACTGATTGTTGTCCTATGGACAGAGTCTCCCACCTCAGCTGTAGATCTCTGCAGTTCATCCAGAGTGATCATGGGCCTCTTGGCTGCATCTCTGATCAGTCTTCTCCTTGTATGAGCTGAAAGTTTAGAGGGACGGCCAGGTCTTGGTAGATTTGCAGTGGTCTGATACTCCTTCCATTTCAATATTATCGCTTGCACAGTGCTCCTTGGGATGTTTAAAGCTTGGGAAATATTTTTGTATCCAAATCCGGCTTTAAACTTCTTCACAACAGTATCTCGGACCTGCCTGGTGTGTTCCTTGTTCTTCATGATGCTCTCTGCGCTTTTAACGGACCTCTGAGACTATCACAGTGCAGGTGCATTTATACGGAGACTTGATTACACACAGGTGGATTGTATTTATCATCATTAGTCATTTAGGTCAACATTGGATCATTCAGAGATCCTCACTGAACTTCTGGAGAGAGTTTGCTGCACAGAAAGTAAAGGGGCTGAATAATTTTGCACGCCCAATTTTTCAGTTTTTGATTTGTTAAAAAAGTTTGAAATATCCAATAAATGTTGTTCCACTTCATGATTGTGTCCCACTTGTTGTTGATTCTTCACAAAAAAAATACAGTTTTATATCTTTATGTTTGAAGCCTGAAATGTGGCAAAAGGTCGCAAAGTTCAAGGGGGCCGAATACTTTCGCAAGGCACTGTAGAGTGCAGCTCCAACGTTTCCTGGGGAGTGCTAATTTCTACCGTTGTTTTATCCGGGGTTACAGCACCCTTGCTTCCTCCCTCTCTGCACTCACCTCTCCCAAGGTTTCGTTCATATGGTCTCCAGCAGCTGACCGTTCGTTCTCAGACCTCAAGCAGCGTTTCACTACAGCTCCCATCTTAATCCGTGGTGGAGGTTGACGCCTCGGACTTCGGAGTGAGGGCTGTCCTGTCCCAGCTTTCTGCACCCTCATTGGGTCATCGGCCAGCCTATCCTCTGGTTTCATCCATCTGTCTAACAGCCAGTCGTAGCGAGCCAATCAGGACCTGGAGACGACTCTTTGTTGCATCGTGTTCACCAATCGCACCACCTGGAGCCAACAACTCGTGTGGGTGGAATACGCCCGCAACAACCTTCCCTGTTCTGCTCCTGTTCTCACCTTTTGAGTTTTCCCTGGGACACCAGCCCCCGCTTTTTCCAGAGCAAGAGGAAGAGGTCAGCATATCTTCTGCCCAGATGTTCATCCGTCGCTGTTTCCGTTCGCTCTTCTCAAGTCCACCTCCAGCTATCGACAACAGGCGGACCTCCAACAGACCCTTGCTCCCCGCTACCATCTTGGGCAGAGGGTATGGCTTTCCACTTGGGATCTGCCCCTACGGTGAAGACCTGAAAACTTTCCCCATATTTTTTTGGTCCTTTCCCAATCTCTAAGGTCCTTAGCCCCTCTGCTGTTAGCCTTCTGTTGCCCCGCAACCTCCGTAATTATCCCACTTTCCCTATCTAGAAATAAACCCCTGTCTCACAGCCCTTTGTCTCCTGTTTCCAGAATGTGTTTTTTTATACACTTTCTAATTATGGCATGGGGTTGTTCAATGACAAATATTCATGTTATATGTTCGCCTCACTCTCAGAGAAATACAGTTGAATTTGGAAGTTTACGTACACTTAGGTTGAAGTCTTTAAAACTCGTTTTCGACCACTCCACAAATTGTTACCAAACTATAGTTTGGGAAGTCGGTTACTTTGTACATGACACAAGTCATTTTTCCAACAATTGTTTACAGACGGATTATTTCACTTATTCACTGTTTCACAATTCCAGTGGGTCAGAAGTTTACATACACTCAGCTGACTGTGCCTTTAAACAGCTTGGAAAATTCCAGAAAATGATGTCATGGCTTTAAAAGCTTCTGATTGGCTAATTTACATAATTTGAGTCGATTGGAGGTGTACCTGTGGATTTTTTCAAGGCCTACCTTCAAACTCAGTGCCTCTTTGCTTAACATAATTTGGAAAATCAAAATAAATCAGCCAAGCCCTCATAAAATAATTGTAGCCTTCCACAAGTCTGATTCATTATTGGGAGTAATTTCCAAGTGCCTGAAGGTGCCATGTTCATCTGTACAAACAATAGTACGCAAGTATAAACACCATGGGATCACGCAGCCGTCATACCAGTCAGGAAGGAGGCGCGTTCTGTCTCCTAGAGATGAATGTACTTTGGTGCGAAAAGTGCAAATCAATCCCAGAACAACAGCAAAGGACCTTCTGAAGATGCTGGAGGAAATAGGTACAAAGTATCTATATCCACAGTAAAACGAGTCCTATATCAACATAACCTGAAAGGCCGCTCAGCAAGGAAGAAGCCACTGATCCAAAACCGGCCAAAAAATGCCAGACTACCGTTTTCAACTGCACATGGGGACGAAGATCGTACTTTTTGGCGAAATGTCCTCTGGTCTGATGAAACAAAAATAGAACTGTTTGGCCATAATGACCATCATTGTGTTTGGAGGGAAAAGGGGGAGGCTTGCAAGCCGAAAAACACGAGGGTGGCAGCATCATGTTGTGGGGGTGCTTTGCTGCAGGAGGGACGGGTCCACTTTACAAAATAGATGGCATCATGAGGACGGACAATTATGTGGATATATTGAAGCAACATCTCAAGATATCAGTCAGTTAAAGCTTGGTCACAAATGGGTCTTCCAAATGGACAATGACCCCAAGCATACTTCCAAAGTTGTGGCAAATAGCATAAGGGCAACAAAGTTAAGGTATTGGAGTGGCCAACACAAAGCCCTGACCTCAATCCTATAGAAAATGTGTTGGCAGAACTGAAAAAGTGTGTGTGAGCAAGGAGGCCTACAAACCTGACTCAGTTACACCAGCTCTGTCAGGAGGAATGGACCAAATTTCACCCAACTTATTGTGGGAAGCTTGTGGAAGGCTACCCGAAACATTTGACCCAAGTAAAACAATTTAAAGGCAATGCTACCAAATACTAATTGAGTGTATGTAAACTTATGACTCACTGGCAATGTGAAAGCTGAAATAAATAATTCTCTCTACTATTATTCTGACATTTCACGTTCTTAAAATAAAGTGGTGATCCTAACTGACCTAAGACAGGGAATTTTTACGAGGATTAAATGTCAGGAATTGTGAACAACTGAGTTTAAATGTATTTGGCTCAGGTGTATGTCAACTTCCGACTTCAACTGTTTGTAGTACTGCTAGGTTTAACACAGGCACATGTAACAAATACATAGCTACATTTTTATAAAGAACTGTGCAAATGCTACATTTGTGACATCACTATTAAAAATTATGAGAATAATTTAATAAAGTAATATGAGATCTGTATGTAAAATATTTACATTCTACATTTTAGTAATTTAGCATATGCTCTTATCAAGAGCAACTTACTGTAAGTGTATTTATCTTAAGATATCTAGGTGAGACAACCACATATCACAGTCAAATATACAGGATTCAAACATTCCATTCTAGCTAAACAATGAATATTTTAAGTGTTGCAACAACAACAAATCCTACACATCTAAAAATCTATAAATAAAAAATCTGAGCACAGTAATATTTTACACAAACATTTGAAAGTTCCCATAAGCAATCATTTCTGGATAGAAACTTTTCACATGATCATAGATCTGTAGTCGTTTCATTTCTGTCCTCTGAAAGTCATTGTGTAACCATCTCTCTCTCTGAGAGGCTTTTCATTACCTGGATCGCACTGTATTACAGCCTCTCCATGCTCAACCAGAACCTATCTGAACAGCACTTCTAACCCTCGATTGGATATTGATCCTGTTTTCTTTACGCATATTGCTGGAAGCACAATTTCTCCCCCTCGACCCCCCCCCCATGATAGCATCGGCTATCATGTTTCATGAAGACAAATGCTTAACATACTATGACTCCTGACATCCTTCAGGAAAACTAGAATGTTAGTCTTCCAACTGAGCTTGCCGTAAGATATTTTCAAAAGCATTTATGTTTTTCAATTCAATAGATCCTCATATTTCATTACCTGAAGCAACACTAGACAGTCAAGTTCTGAAGCTGTTTCATACTGGCATTATCTGCTATTGATAAATCACGCGATTGATGAGGCATGTGTGTTCTCATAACCCCATTCAATCAACGCACCACGGTAACAGCATCTGACATTGGCTGTTATTCGATTGAAGGCGAGTTGTCCGCAAGCACACACCGCTTGATATTAAAAAGTAATTTCCGTTTGAGACTACTTCTAGAGCATTTACTATGAATGCGATCTCCGCGAACATTGCGTAAATTTCCTTTAACCCATAAGATTCTAAGCCCTGTCTAACCCGGGGGAGGGGTTCTACTAAGCGATATGGAATTGTTTTAAGATCATACCAGGATATTTTGCTATTTGATTTAGAATTTTAAGACCGCATGAATAAAAATATATACAAATATAATTTGATTAAACCTTTTATTTGACCCATACAAATGCATTGAATCACAGATTCACGACATGGAATGAGACAGTCCCCCTCCAAAAAAATCTAAAGGAAGTTTCTTCTGAAGTGTCTCTCCTCTGAGAGATAGATTAGGAAGCAATAGTTTTTTTTTTACATGTATTCAAGCCCTTATTTTTTTTTATCACTAAACAGTCTCCATACACAGTATACTCCCCCCCAAAATTCAACTGTCTGATAAAAGCTTATTCAGTTATGTATACATGCTGTGTGTTTATATGTGGAAGATCAGTTACGCTTATTATAAAATTGAACAGCGATAATCAGATGTCACGAACCGGCTCAAAGCCCGTAACAAAGGGAGACAACGTGGAAATAAGGAGTAACAAAATATATATTTATTAACTAAAGCAACTAAGGAAAATATACAATGGTGTGTGTAACCAGTAGTGTAAGTGTTTTGCATGCATGAATGTGATAATGCAGGGTGTTGAAAGGTGCCAAAGCA
Source organism: Oncorhynchus mykiss (assembly GCF_013265735.2). Classification (NCBI taxonomy): domain Eukaryota; kingdom Metazoa; phylum Chordata; class Actinopteri; order Salmoniformes; family Salmonidae; genus Oncorhynchus; species Oncorhynchus mykiss. Next base: position 46,494,655 of record NC_048582.1, read on the forward strand.
AACAAAAAGCCACCAAGAACCACAACACAATCTACAAAGGTGTCTGCATGGAGAGAGTCACCTCCATGAATGTGGAAGAGGTCTATTTATCCTGGGACACACCAGGCCCAGGTGTTTCCCATGTAGCTGACGACCCTCCCAACTCCGCCCACCGGCATCCTAATAAGGAAACAAGAACAAAGACAGAATACGGCAGACAGAGTGGGAGGGTCGTCACAGTGATCTATAAGCAGTAATTGTCTCACACAGAGAGCTAAGAACTAAACGTTCAGGCTGCGTTTACACAGGCAGCCCAATTCTTATATATATTCCACTAATTGCTCTTTTGACTAATCAGATCAGATCTTCTCACATCAGATTTTTTTTCAGAACTGATGTGATTCGTCAAAAGACTAATTAGTAAAAAAAAAAATCAGATTTGGGTTTTCTGTCTGAATGCAGCATAAGGTATGAATTGAAGCCCTATGTGTGTGGGAGGAATCCTTCAACTCAAAATCACTGCACCACTGTAGCCATGGCATTCATGAAGACATGCATGCAGGCACGCACGCACGCACACACACACACACACACACACACACACACACTCACACACACACACACACACACACACACACACACACACACACACACACACACACACACACACACACACACACACACACACACACACACACACACACACACACACACACTATCTCTCTCCCCCTCTCTCTCTCTGTAGGAATGGCAGTCATTACAGTGAATTATAAGAACATATTGGCCAGTCTTAACAAGGGATTGGCATTAGATATTCTGTCACTGTTCTGAATACTGATATTTATCTCCCTTGGTATCTCACGTTGCATCCCAACTGGCATCCTATTCCCTTCATAGTGCACTACTTTTAGGCAATCCCATGGGGATCTCGTCGTATATAGGAAATAGAGTGCCATTTGGGATGCAGACTCTGACTTGTTCTGAGACAGGTGGTTACCAACACTTGGTTAACTCAATGCCGTAACTAATGGTTCAGATTCTTAAAGAAGTATTGCAATAAGGAGGTCTACTTAATCAATATTTGCTGAAGACATACTGTGCCTTGCGAAAGTATTCGGCCCCCTTGAACTTTGCAACCTTTTGCCACATTTCAGGCTTCAAACATAAAGATATAAAACTGTATTTTTATGTGAAGAATCAACAACAAGTGGGACACAATCATGAAGTGGAACGACATTTATTGGATATTTCAAACTTTTTTAACAAATCAAAAACTGAAAAATTGGGCGTGCAAAATTATTCAGCCCCCTTAAGTTAATACTTTGTAGCGCCACCTTTTGCTGCGATTACAGCTGTAAGTCGCTTGGGGTATTTCTCTATCAGTTTTGCACATCGAGAGACTGACATTTTTTCCCATTCCTACTTGCAAAACAGCTCGAGCTCAGTGAGGTTGGATGGAGAGCATTTGTGAACAGCAGTTTTCAGTTCTTTCTACAGATTCTCGATTGGATTCAGGTCTGGACTTTGACTTGACCATTCTAATAGCTGGATATGTTTATTTTTGAACCATTCCATTGTAGATTTTGCTTTCAATTTTGGTTTCATCTGACCAGAGCACTTCCACATGTTTGGTGTGTCTCCCAGGTGGCTTGTGGCAAACTTTAAACGACACTTTTCATGGATATCTTTAAGAAATGGCTTTCTTCTTGCCACTCTTCCATAAAGGCCAGATTTGTGCAATATACGACTGATTGTTGTCCTATGGACAGAGTCTCCCACCTCAGCTGTAGATCTCTGCATTTCATCCAGAGTGATAATGGGCCTCTTGGCTGCATCTCTGATCAGTCTTCTCCTTGTATGAGCTGAAAGTTTAGAGGGACGGCCATGTCTTGGTAGATTTGCAGTGGTCTGATACTCCTTCCATTTCAATATTATCGCTTGCACAGTGCTCCTTGGGATGTTTAAAGCTTGGGAAATCTTTTTGTATCCAAATCCGGCTTTAAACTTCTTCACAACAGTATCTCGGACCTGCCTGGTGTGTTCCTTGTTCTTCATGATGCTCTCTGCGCTTTTAACGGACCTCTGAGACTATCACAGTGCAGGTGCATTTATACGGAGACTTGATTACACACAGGTCAACATTGGATCATTCAGAGATCCTCACTGAACTTCTGGAGAGAGTTTGCTGCACTGAAAGTAAAGGGGCTGAATAATTTTGCAAGCCCAATTTTTCAGTTTTTGATTTGTTAAAAAAGTTTGAAATATCCAATAAATGTCGTTCCACTTCATAATTGTGTCCCACTTGTTGTTGATTCTTCACAAAAAAATACAGTTTTATATCTTTATGTTTGAAGCCTGAAATGTGGCAAAAGGTCGCAAAGTTCAAGAGGGCCGAAAACTTTCGCAAGGCACTGTATGTGATGCACTGTAGAGAGAAGAGTCTTCTTTGAGCAAAGGAATACTTAGATCAATGGAAAAGTATGTTTTTAATCATATAAACCTTTCTCAGAGCATCATCCTGAGCACTGAACATGGAAATACAAAGTGGGTCTGTGTCTGACACTGGTAGGTCCCTCGCCTTGCATAGTATGCATGGATAACAATTAGTATGCACTAACATTGAGCCACCCATTTGTCCCAAATGGCACCATATTCCCTGTATAGTGCACAACGTTTAACCAGAGCTATTGCATTATATTGGGAATAGGTTGCCATTTGGGATATACCCTAAGATTTAGAAGATGTAAATGATGCAACGCTGAAAAATACTGGGATTGTTAGTCCAGTTGAATTAGCCACTGCGTTGTGCCGGGCGGACTGGCACACACACACACGGTCTTGTATAGCTAAGCTTGTGGGGACACACAATTCAGTCCCATTCAAAATCCTATTTGCACACACACCTGCACACACACACACACACACACACACACACACACACACACACAAACACGCGCGCGCGCACACACACACACACACACACACACACACACACAACCTGGGTTCGACAATGTTCTGGAGAGTATTCAGACCCCTTGAATTTATCCACATTTTGTTACGTTACAGCCTTAAACACGATCGCACCCGCACACACACACCTGCACACACACCTGCACACACACACAGAGAATTCAGACCCCTCGAATTTATCCACATTTTGTTACGTTACAGCCTTATTCTAAAATCAAATCAAATGTATTTCTACAGCCCTTCTTCCATCAGCTGATATCTCAAAGTGCTGTACATAAACCCAGCCTAAAACCCCAAACAGCAAGCAATGCAGGAGTAGAAGCACGGTGGCTAGGAAAAACTCCCTAGAAAGGCCAAAACCTAGGAAGAAACCTAGAGAAGAACCAGGCTATGAGGGGTGGCCAGTCCTCTTCTGGCTGTGCCGGGTGGAGATTATAACAGAACATGGCCAAGATGTTCAAATGTTCATAAATGACCAGCATGGTCAAATAATAGTAATCACAGTGGTTGTCGAGGGTGCAACTTCCAGGTGGACTGGGGACAGCAAGGAGTCATCATGCCAGGTAGTCCTGAGGCATGGTTCTAGGGCTCAGGTCCTCTGAGAGAGAGAAAGAAAGAAAGAGAGAATTAGAGAGAGCATACTTAAATTCACACAGGATACCGGATAAGACAGGAAAAATACTCCAGATATAACAGACTAACCGTAGCCCCTCGACACATAAACTACTGCAGCATAAATACTGGAAGCTGAGACAGGAGGGGTCAGGAGACACTGTGGCCCCATCCGATGATACCCCCGGACAGGGCCAAACAGGCAGGATATAACCCCACCCACTTTGCCAAAGCACAGCCCCCACACCACTAGAGGGATATCTTCAAACCACCAACTTACCATCCTGAGACTAGGCCAAGAAAAGCCCACAGACAACCCAAGGGGGAGCTCCAACCCAGACAGGAAAACCACATCAATGACTCAACCCACTCAAGTGACACACCCCTCCTAGGGATGGCATGGAGGAGCACCAGTAGGCCAGTGACTCAGCTCCTGAAATAGGGTTAGAGGTAGAGAATCCCAGAGGAGAGAGGGGAACCGGCCATGCAGAGACAGCAAGGGTGGTTTGTTGCTCCAGTGCGTTTCCGTTCACCTTCACACTCCTGGGCCAGACTACACTCAATCACAGGACCTACTGAAGAGATGAGTCTTCAATAAAGACTTAAAGGTTGAGATCGAGTCTGCGTCTCTCACATGGGTAGACAGACCATACCATAAAAATTGAGCTCTATAGGAGAAAGCCCTTCCTCTAGCTGTTTGCTTCGAAATTCTAGGGACAATTAGGAGGCCTGCGTCTTGTGACCGTAGCATACGTGTAGGTATGAACGGCAGGACCAAATCGGAAAGATAGGTAGGAGGAAGCCCATGTAATGCTTTGTAGGTTAGCAGTAAAACCTTGAAATCCGCCCTTGTCATAACAGGAAGCCAGTGTAGGGAGGCTAGCACTGGAGTAATATGATATTTTTTTTTGGTTCTAGTCAGGATTCTAGCAGCTGTATTTAGCACTAACTGAAGTTTATTTAGTGCTTTATCCGGGTAGCTGGAAAATAGAGCATTGCAGTAGTCTAACCTAGAAGTTACAAAATAATGGATGAATTTTTCTGCATCATTTTTGGACAGAAAATGTCAGATTTTTGCAATTTTACGTAGATGGAAAAAAATATGTCCTTGAAACAGTCTTGATATGTTCGTCAAAAGAGAGATCATGGTCCAGAGTAATGCCGAGGTCCTTCACAGTTTTATTTGAGACTACCGTACAACCATTAAGATTCATTGTCAGAGTCAACAGAAGATCTCTTTGTTTCTTGGGACCTAGAAAAAGCATCTCTGTTTTGTCCGAGTTTAAAAGTTGAAAGTTTGCAGCCATCCACTTCCTTACGTCTGAAACACAGGCTTCCAGTGAGGGCAATTATTGGGCTTCACCATGTTTCATCGAAATGTACAGCTGTGTGTCATCCACAAAGCAGTGAAAGTTAACATTATGTTTCCGAATAACATCCCCAAGAGCTAGTGAAAACAATAGTGGTCCTAAAACGGAACCTCGAGGAACACCGACATTTACAGATGATTTGTCAGAGGACAAACTATCCACAGAGACAAACTGATATCTTTCCAACAGATAAGATCTAAACCAGGCCAGAACTTGTCCGTGTTACAATTTCTCCAAAAGAATGTGGTGATCGATAGTATCAAATGCAGCACTAAGGTCATTTACCACCTGCACTGATGCCATTATAAGGTCATTTACCAGCTTCACAAGTGCAGTCTCAGTGCTATGATGGGGTCTAAAACCAGACTGAAGCATTTCGTATACATTGTTTGTCTTCAGAAATGCAGTGAGTTGCTGCGCAACAGCTTTTTCCAAATTTTTTGAGAGGAATGGGAGATTTGATATAGGCCGATAGTTTTTTATATTTTCTGGGTCAAGGTTTGGCTTTTTCAAAAGACGCTTTATTACTGCCACTTTTAGTGAGTTTGGTACACATCCGGTGGATAGAGAGCCATTTATTATGTTCAACATAGGAGGGCCAAGCACAGGAAGCAATTCTTTCAGTAGTTTAGTTGGAATAGGGTCCAGTATGCAGCTTGAATGTTAAGAGGTCATGATTATTTTCATCATTGTGTCAAGAGATATAGTACTAAAACACTTGAGTGTCTCCCTTGATCCTAGGTCCTGGCAGAGTTGTGCAGACTCAGGACAACTGAGCTTTGGAGGAATACTCAGATTTAAAGAAGAGTCCGTTTTTGCTCTCTAATGATCATGATCTTTTCCTCAAAGAAGTTCATGAATTTATTACTGCTGAAGTGAAAGCCATCCTCTCTTGGGGAATGCTGCTTTTTGGTTAGCTTTGCGACAGTATCAAAATTAAATGTTGGATTGTTCTTATTAAGTTGGAAAAACAGGATGATCGAGCAGCAGTGAGGGCTCTTCGATATTGCACGGTACTGTCTTTCGGAAGACTTCCAGTTTGGTGTGGCGCCATTTCCGTTCCAATTTTCTGGAAGCTTGCTTCAGAGCTCGGATATTATCTGTATACCAGGGAGCTAGTTTCTTATGACAAATGTTTTTAGTTTTTAGGGGTGCGACTGCATCTAGGGTATTGCGTAAGGTTAAATTGAGTTCCTCAGTTAGGTGGTTAACTGATTTTTGTCCTCTGACGTCCTTGGGTAGGCAGAGGGAGTCTGGAAGGGCATCAAGGAATCTCTGGGTTGTCTGAGGATTTATAGCACAACTTTTGATGATCCTTGGTCGGGGTTTGAGCAGATTATTTGTTGTGATTGCAAACGTAATAAAATGGTGGTCCGATAGTACAGGATTATGAGGAAAAACATTAAGATCCACAACATTTATTCCATGGGACAAAACTAGGTCCAGAGTATGACTGTGGCAGTGAGTAGGTCCGGAGACATGTTGGACAAATCCCAATGAGTCGATGATGGCTCCGAAAGCGTTTTGGAGTGGGTCTGTGGACTTTTCCATGTGAATATTAAAGTCACCAAAAATGAGAATATTATCTGCCATGACTACAAGGTCCGATAGGAATTCAGGGAACTCAGTGAGGAACGCTGTATATGGCCCAGGAGGCCTGTAAACAGTAGCTATAAAAAGTGATTGAGTAGGCTACATAGATTTCATGACTAGAAGCTCAAAAGACAAAAACATTTTTTTTTTTTTTTTGTAAATTGAAATTTGCTATCGTAAATGTTAGCAACACCTCCACCTTTGCGGGATGTGCGGGGGATATGGTCACTAGTGTAACCAGAAGGTGAGGCCTCATTTAATACAGTAAATTCATCAGACTTAAGCCATGTTTCAGTCAGGCAAATCACATCAAGATTAGGATCAGTGATTAGTTCATTGCCTATAACTGCCTTGGAAGTGAGGGATCTAACATTAAGTAGCCCTATTTTGAGATGTGAGGTATCACAATCTTTTTCAATAATGGCAGGAATTGAGGAGGTCTTTTTTCTAGTGAGATTGCTAAGGCGAACACCGCCATTTTTAGTTTTGCCCAACCTAGGTTGAGGCACAGACACGGTCTCATTGGGGATAGCTGAGCTGACTACACTGCCTGTGCTAGTGGCAGACTCCACTAAGATGGCAGGCTGGCTGATAGCCTGCTGCCTGGCCTGTACCCTATTTCATTGTGGAGCTAGGGGAGTTAGAGCCCTGTCAATGTTCGTAGATAAGATGAGAGCACCCCTCCAGCTAGGATGGAGTCCGTCACTCCTCAACAGGCCAGGCTTGGTCCTGTTTGTGGGTGAGTCCCAGAAAGAGGGCCAATTATCTACAAATTCAATCTTTTGGGAGGGGCAGAAAACCGTTTTCAACCAGCGATTGAGTTGTGAGACTGCTGTAGAGCTCATCACTCCCCCTAACTGGGAGGAGGCCAGAGACAATTACTCGATGCCGACACATCTTTCTAGCTGATTTACACGCTCAAGCGATGTTGCGCTTGGTGACCTCTGACTGTTTCATCCTAACATCGTTGGTGCCGAAATGGATAACAATATCCCTATACTCTCTACACTCGCCAGTTTTAGCTTTAGCCAGCACCATTTTCAGATTAGCCTTAACGTCGGTAGCCCTGCCCCCTGGTAAACAGTGTATGATTGCTAGATGATTCATTTTAAGTCTAATACTGCGGGTAATGGAGTCGCCAATGACTAGGTTTTTCAATTTGTCAGAGCTAATGGTGGGAAGCTTCGGCGTCTCAGACCCCGTAACGGGAGGAGTAGAGACCAGAGAAGGCTCGGCCTCTGACTCCGACTAGCTGGGAGAACCGGTTGAAAGTTTCTGTCGGCTGAATGAGCGACACCGGTTGAGCATTCCTACAGCATTTCCCTCCAGAAGCCATGAGAAAGTTGTCCGGCTGCGGGGACTGTGCGAGGGGATTTATACTACTATCTGTACTTACTGGTGGCACAGGCGCTGTTTCATCCTTTCCTACACTGAAATTACCCTTGCCTAACGATTGCATCTGAAGCTAGGCTTGCAGCACAGCTATCCTCGCCATAAGACGATCGTTCTCTTGTATATTATGACTGCACAGTGACTGCAATAAGAAGGCATCATGTTAATGTTACTACTTAGCTTCGGCTGGTGGAGGTCCTGAAGAACCACGTCCAGAGAAAGCGTCTGGAGCGAAAAAGTTGAATGAAAAAAAAAAAGAAGTTGAGTGAGGGAAAGCTAAAAATATAAATGGTAATTAAAAAGTAAAAACCGTAAAGTTGTCAGGTAGCAGAGTAAGGTTAGCAACAAAACGCACAGCAGCACGTAAACAAGTCTGCTAGTTGTGTCAAAATGACGTGTGGTTCTCACCGTCCAAAATGTATTCACCTTTTTTTTCCTCCTCAATGTAAACACAATACCCCATAATGACAAAAGAAAAATATATGTTTTTAGAAATGTTTGCTAAATTATTCAACATAAAAACATTAAATATCATATTGACATAAGTATTCCGACTGAGTTCTTTGTTGAAGCACCTTTAGCAGTATTACAGCAACTGTATTTGGGGAGTTTCTCCCATTCTTCTCTGCATATTTTCTCAAGCTCAAGCTCTGTCAGGTTGGATGGGGAGCGTTCAATTAAGAATGATGGAAACCACTGTGTTCTTGGGGACATTCAATGGGAATAGGGTAGCATTCGGCACACAGGCATTGATTGTCTGTTTTGTTGCTGATGTACAAAATCAATGATTCATAAAGAAGGTTTAGTGACCCAGAACACTTCAGCCAAATCTTGGTGTCATGAAGGCATCCTAGCAAGAAATGGAGCAGAGCCCACTCAGTCAAATGGACAACTCAATATAGTCAAATTTATTTTAACTACCCTCAATACACTTGTACACAGTTCGATGGACAAATATTCAACCCAGAACATCAACATATTCTTCCTCTAACATGCTAGCATGTACACACACACACACACTTAGAAACACAGACACTTGCACACACACACATGCAGGTGCACACACACACATTCAGGTGCGCACTCACATACACACACACATGCATGTAACGATTTTCATTGGTGGGAGAAGGAGTAGACCAAAGCGCAACGTGGTACGTGTTCATGATACCTTTAATAGACTGAACACTGAATACAAACGAACAAGAGAATAAAGGAAAACTGAAACAGTCCCGTATGGTGAAAACACTGAAACGGAAAATAACCACGCACAAACAAGAGTGAGAAAACCGGCTACCTAAGTATGGTTCTCAATCAGAGACAACGATTGACAGCTGCCTCTGACTGGGAACCATTCCAGGCCAAACACAAAGAAATATAAACACAAAAACAAAACATAGAATGCCCACCTCAACTCACGCCCTGACCAAACTAAAATAGAGACATAAAAACTGAACTAAGGTCAGGACGTGACAGTACGGGCGGCTCTGGCAGCTCCTGACAGACGGGCGGCTCTGGAAGCTCCTGACAGGAGGGCGGCTCTGGAAGCTCCTGACAGGAGGGCGGCTCTGGAAGCTCCTGACAGGAGGGCGGCTCTGGAAGCTCCTGACAGGAGGGCGGCTCTGGCAGCTCCCGACCAGAGGGCGAACCTGGAGGTAGGAGATGGACCCACCAGTCTGGGGAGACCTACAGGAGGCCTGGTGCGTGGAGGAGGCACCGGATGGACCGGGCTGTGGGAGAGCACTGGAGCTCTGGTGCACAGCCTTGGCACCACTCCTCCAGGCTGGACGACCACTTTAGCCCGGACCCTGCAGAGTGCAGGCACAGGTTGAACCGGGCTGTGGGTGAGCACTGGAGATCTGGTGCATACCACTCAGACCTCTCCCTTTGGCTCAATGCCCACATTCGCCCGGCATGGGCGGAGCGCAGGCATAGGGCGAACTTCACCCTCCCAGCACCCCGGAGACACAGCATGCAGCGCCGGCGCAGGATACCCTGGGCCTATAGTGCACTGGGCTATGAGCGTGTACTTGCGACAATGTGTGCTTGACCGCATAACACTGTGTCTGACCAGTACTGCACTTCTTCCGGTCAATCGCCTGACTCCGCCAATCTCCCCAAAAATTAGGGAGCTGCCTCTCATGCCTGTTGCGCTGCCTTGCCTCATATCGCCGCCGCTCAGCTTTAGCTGCCTCCAGTTCTTCCTTGGGGCTGCGATATTCCCCAGCCTGTGCCCAGGGTCCCTTGCCGTCTAATATCTCCTCCCAAGTCCAGGAGTCCAGAACCCTCTGCTCCTGGTTACCACACTGCTTGGTCCGGTTGTGGTGGGTGGTTCTGTAACGTCTGTTGTCGGGAGAAGGAGAAGACCAAGGTGCAGCATGGTAATTATTCATAATACCTTTTAATCAATACGAATACTTGACCAAAAAAAACACAAAACGACAAACGAACAGTTCTCCAAGGTGCAATACACAAAACAGAAAACAACTACCCACAACCTATAGTGGGAAAACAGGCTGCCTAAGTATGGTTCTCAATCAGAGACAACGATTGACAGCTGCCTCTGATTGGGAACCATACCAGGCCAAACACCTAGAAATATCACACACAGAACAAAACATAGAATGCCCACCCCAACTCACGCCCTGACCAAACTAAAATAGAGAACTAAGGTCAGGACGTGACAATGCAGGCATGCACAGAAACTAACCAACAATCAGTCAACTCATATTCAATCATTACTGAGGGCCTGTTATGCACAGTTTTGGTAATCAATATCCTGGTGAATCTCCTACAGGGTATATGCCACACACACACACAGCCTGAAGGAGCAGAGAGGGGTCTGGTGCATAGTGGTGGAAAAAGTATCGTATTGTCATACTTGAGTAAAGGTAAAGATACCTTAATAGAAAATGGTATGGTTTTAAATATACTTATGTAATGTCATGTTTAATTAAAATATACCTAACTATCAAAAGTAAAAAGCATAAAATAATTTAAAATGACTTATATTACAGTTCTTTGCGATTGCTTGCACACTTGTTGCGGAATTTGTCTCATTGTGTCAAAACTCTCCCCACAAGCCAAATAAGACAACACTGCAATCAAAACCTTACAATCCTTTTTCTAAATGGCATGTTTGCAACAAAATGATACCCACATGCACCGTTTGAATTACTCTTTCAAAGCAGCAACACACTGATGTACTTTATACAAAACACTGTCTTTAGTACTTTGTATACCTTTTTGTTCTCATACAGGCTTCTGTGAACGATTCGTCCAGTACAGTTCATTTACTCACATTTCAATAAACACAAAAATAGAAAGGCTTCCGAAAAAAATATATTCAGCTTATTTTTTTGCCATTGCAGGTTGGTACAACAACAAAAAAGTAGAATTACAGTACAGTAGTCAATACAATATGTGACTGTAAACTCAAGGAAACAAAAATAGTAAAATTACAGTGCAATGATAAACCAAAAATAGTATTGTATGGGATTGTAAGGGATGGTGTGGATGGTTTATGGATCCCGCCTTCTATTAGGGTCTGGCCACATCACCTCATCCACATGAAGCAATGTCATCCCTGGCTAGGCAACGGGGAAAATGTCGCCAACCCTGGACTGACCCCAACTCAATGTCTCTGCATGCCTCTACCGTTGCTTGCAGAAGAGGCAGGCGGGCATGTGGTTGGCGTTCAACCACTTTCCAACGCCAAGCAGAAAATAATTCCTCAATCGAATTGAGAAATGTGGAGTAAGGGACAAGTACACAACTATGAATTTATTGTGGTTGGTGAACCAGTCCCTGACCAGAGCAGCCTGGTGGAAACTAACATTATCCCAGATGACAACAAACCTGGGCTGCTCTGGTCCGTCCTGTACAACTGCATTATGTAGTGCATCCAGAAATATGATTATGTGTGCAGTATTGTAGGGACCGAGGGTGGCATGGTAATGGAGAACTCCTTGCAGACTAATGGGGGCACACAAGGTGACATTTCCCCCCTGCTGCCCAGGGACATTCACAACGGCTCTTTGTCCTATAACATTTCGGCACCGACGCCTGGTTTTAGCTAGATTGAATCCAGCTTCATCAATGAAAATGAACTCATGAGGCTGTACAGTTACATCAAAGTCCTGGACTCTCTGTAACAGAAAATGCACACACTGTATCGTGAATGTGGTGTACCTCAAAACACAGGACTACAATGTCTCCATTTTCACACAAGGATGGGAGTGGGGGGTAGGTTGGGTCAGACACATTCAGTCAAAACTACATGCTACAGGCAAGGCAGGTGCCCCGACAGACAGCCCCCCACCCCCAGAATGGGGGCACCTGCCTAGGTCACAAAATGCTTTGTCTGAATGCATCTATACAGTGCCAAAAGGACAAAATCTACTGCCATTACTGTATTACAGTATAGTACAGTGACACTTACTAGCACATCGTCACAGCGAAGGTCTTTGACTCTAACACTGTTCCTCTCAAATGGAACCCTGGACAGCTGCTTCATCGTAAGTTGGTGTTGACGCAAGACGCCGAAGAGTGTCGACATACTGACATGGTTGATATTATGGAATGTTGTGTGATCTGAGATGATTTGCTCTCGTAGTTGATGTAGGCGGATGGTGTTGTTTGCCAACACTAGATTGACAACGGCCAGTTCCTGTTTATGGTGAACAGACCCTCAGGAGGTTGTCTGGCAGTTCTCTAGAAAATACAACAGTATGATGTCATTGGTTAGGTTCTTTTTTACATATTGTACTGTCATACTGTACACAGTAACATCACATCTGTATTACATGTACTTCACAGCACTATACCTATTTTTTTATCCATCGAGGATGTATTGTAGGACTACATTGTACTGTGATGCAGAATGGCAATTACATACGTACAGTCTGGTGTAGAAAGTTGAAGACATACCTGTTCTCCAGTCTAAATGTCCGTATTATGGATGCTACCGTGTAGCGACTAAGATTGGGCTGTACTCCCTCAACGTCAGGCCATGATTTATGACATGGTCCATCAAAGTGACCCTAATGTCGTCGGAAATATGTCTCCGTCTATTGCCTGGTCCCCTTCTTTGTTCTTGTCCTCGTCCTACTCCTCTCTCTCTTCCTCTTCCTCTACCTCTTCCTCTTCCCCTCGCTCTCACTGCCTCCATGTTTGCAAAGTTCTCACAAAAGAGGTGAGCTTTCCTGAGCTCTATTTGTAGTGTTTTCATGTTTGTTTGTGTGTGTTGCCAATTTCAGGTATGTTTTGCATTAAGAATATAAGTTTTTTCCCTAATGATTGCAAGAGATTTCATTCTTGAACGAAGTGTCTAACGTAAGAATCATTGTGTAGTGTTTTATAACTGTGTTGCAGAATTGCAAACAAAGTGCAAAGCAGAAAATGTGTTTGTATTTTTGGTGCCTTTGTTTAAGGCATGGTTACAAAAGTTAAGGGTTTGATGCTTTTGTCTAAGCATTCACTTTCAGTGTGTAAGCAATCGGCAAAAACTTTAAGCAAACCAAACGGCACCATTTTTATTAGATTTTTTTCAGATAGCCTGGGGCACATTCCAACACTCATTCATCATTTACAAATAAGGCATATGTGTTTAATGAATGTTTCAGATCAGAGGCAGTAGGGATAACCAGAGATGTTCTTGATAAGTGGGGCGGCAGGTAGCCTAGTGGTTAGAGCATTGGTCCAGTAACCAAAAGGTTGCTGGATTGAGTCCATGAACAAGGCAGTTAACCAACTCTTCCCTAGTAGGCCGTCATTGTAAATAAGAATTTGTTCTTAACTGACTTGCCTAGTTAAATAAAGGTTATATAGAAGTGTGTGAATTGGACCATTTCCCTGTCCCGCTAAGCATTGAAAATGTAATGTGTACTTTTGGGTGTCAGGGAAAATGTATGGAGTAAAAAGTACATAATTTAATTAGGAATGTAGTGAAGTAAAGGTAAAAGTTGTCAAAAATATAAATAGTAATGTCCAGATACCACAAAAAAATATTAAGTAGTACTTTAAAGTATTTTTTAATACTTTAATACTGTACAATGTAGAAAGGGATTAGAGTGTGTTAGTGCTCTAGCTAGCAGCTTCTTCTTGTTAGTGGTGTGTGTGTTTGTGTGTGTATTGCTTGTATTGTTTGTTGCCTTCTTCCCCTGGCTGTCCTAATGGGCTGCAGAGGCTCTGAGTACACGTTGCTTTTAAGGTCAGGGATGCGTTCGAATGGTACCCTATTCCCATATAGTGCAATACTTTTGACCAGGACCACAGGTCTCTAGGAAAAAGCAGTGAACTGTGTTGGGAATAGGGTGCCACTTTGGATGTACCCCAGCAGAGTATCTCCCGGTCACAGTATTCTTATGCTGCCGTACTGTTGTTGTCGTTGTATTTGCCATGTCTTGACGATATACAACGTTTTGTTTGTTGAGAACGCGATTTTGATCTATTATTACCACAGTATGGTCTGAAAAATGAAGTTTTTATTCTTACAGTCTCTATAATATCAAACATTGAGTTGTTCTGATTGACCAGCAACACAGTATTCTGTACAAAACGCAGCGTAATGATGTCAGGCTGACGACTGACAAGACCATATGTTTAGGTTAGAGATGGATTGAAAGCGGAGGTCATGACGCTGACCTCCAGACAATCTCCATACAACCTCCACAAAGACCTCAAAACATTGCACCCAGTTTTCAACCAGACAAAAACGTCATAACACTGCGTACCAAATCTGGTCACACACCTGTAGGCACCCTGCAAGCAGCCTAATTTAAAACAATTGATCTTGAATCTCGACCCAGATGGCCTGACCTGTGTCTGAATCTGATGATAACATACGTTGACTCGGATGAGAACCACCAATGCCTCTATCCTGCTTTTTGATCACAACCCTGCAATTTCATTCCTGGTCCCTCTGTCCCTGTGTCTTCAGTCTGCAGTCTACATGGAGGTTGTAGAGTCAGGTTCAAAATGATTGGCACCTTTGATAAAGATGAGAATAAAAAGACTGCATATAATCAAATATTATGAGATTGGAGAACACATTGGACAGATCTCTTCAATTCAAACCACAGGTTTTCAATGGGATTCATGTCCGGAGACTGAGATAGCCATTGCAAAATGTTGATTTAGAGGTCAATTAACCATTTCTTTGTGGATTTTGATCAGCGCCTGGGGTTATTGTTGTGCTGGAAGCTCCACTTGCGGCTCCAGTGTCAGCCTCCTGGCAGAGGCATCCAGGTTTTGGACTAAAATGTCCTGGTGTTTTATAAAGTTCATGATGTCGTTGACCTTAACAAGGACCCAAGGACCAGTGGAAGCAAAATAGCCCCATAACATTAAAGATCCACCACCATATTTTACCGTAGATGTGAGATACTTTTCTGCATATGCTTATGTTTTCATGTCATCTGACCATAGCACCGGTTGCAATCCAAGTGCCAATGCCGTTTATCAAACTCCAGGCGGTGCTATGTTTACATGACATGAAAACAGAGCTCTTTGGCAACGCACGTCACCGGCAACTTTGGACCTGACTGTATGTATGACTAGCATGCTTCCAACGGTACAGCAACAGCCCAGACCCCATTCTCATTCATTTCATCATTCATTGTTCTCATTTTCCACCACATATTAATTTCTTTCAGGAGG
The DNA here is from genome assembly GCF_013265735.2 of Oncorhynchus mykiss. Lineage (NCBI taxonomy): Eukaryota > Metazoa > Chordata > Actinopteri > Salmoniformes > Salmonidae > Oncorhynchus > Oncorhynchus mykiss. Next base: position 46,510,230 of record NC_048582.1, read on the forward strand.
AAGTCATCTATAAACATGAAATAGCCGTCTAGTACCGACCACTGAGAAACAGGCTAGGATTGATATCCAGCAAATAGAACTGACAAAAAAAATATGTTCCCTGGATGGGAATCACCATATGTTTTTTTTGTCAGCCATGGTGATTGTTTATTTATACATGCAAAAGATATGCATTCACTCTGATATCTGACTGATCTGAGAGGTTTTCTTAACATTCCCCCTTGAAATGTGTCCCATTTTTTATTCATGAAATACACAATAGTACATGGTGTGGTTAAGTGTGCTCATATTGGGACTTCCCTAAAATAGCTGAATTGTGAAAAAGCTTTTTGCTAAATGGTATATGCGGTTCTGTACAGGCTCACTCCTCTCAGACACCCCTGTATACAGTAAGCCTTATGCAACGTGAGGTCATGCAAGTTAGCTGAGAGCGCTGTGGAAGTTCCAAACAGAGAAGGCAACAGTACACAACAGTGGGAGTAATGTTAACCTGACACAACAGGAATGTTCAAATATTTTGTAAAAATGGTCATGCATTATGAACTATAGTTTAATAAGACTCCTATTTCCAACTAACTCAATAAGAAATTACTTTATCTTAGTCGTCAAAGTAGTACTTATGTATGCAAACACCTTGGATGGGGTGAAAATAATATGTATCACTTTGATGGAGAGGTAAAAAGGACAATTCTAGTAAAACATTTTGGACTTTGACAAAAATCACATGGATGTCCGTTGTGTACAGTCCATTTCCCATCCATTTCCTTTCACACCCAACATTGGGCCACACGTAGGCTGGGATTCATTCATTGGACTAGCAAATGCGTCGTTTCCACAACTTTCCCGGATATTACATTCATAGTAAATGCTGCGGATGTCTGCTCAAGCTAGCAAGCTTTAACATGCTAGACATGGGGCTAGCTTCAACATGCTATAGGTGGGGCTAGCAGCTAGCTTTAAGATGATAGAGGTGTGGCTAGCAAAAAAATGATAGATGGGTGCTAGCCATAACACGCTAGAGGGGTGTTAGCTTAAACACGCGAAAGGGGTGCTAGCCCTAACATGCTAGAGGTGGGGTTAGCTTCAACATGCTAGAGGTGGGCAAACTTCAACATGCTAGAGGTGGGGATAGCTTCAACATGCTAGACGTGAGGTTAACATCAACATGCTAGAGGTGGGGCCAGCTTCAACATGTGAGAGGGGTGCTAGCCCTAACATGCTAGCGGTTGGGCTAGCTTCAACATGCTAGAGGCGGGGCTAATTTCAACATCCTAGAGGTGGGGCTAACTTCAACATGCTAAAGGGGGGGCCAGCTTCAACATGCTACAGGTGGGGCCAGCTTCAACATGCTAAATGTGGGGCAAAATTCAACATGCTAGAAGTGGGGCTAGCTTCAACATGCTAGAGGTGGGGCTAACTTCAACATGCTAGAGGTGGGGCGAACTTCTACATGCTATAGGTGGGGCTAACTTCAACATGCTAGAGGTGGGGCTAAGTTCAATATACTAGAGGTGGGGCCAGCTTCAACATGTGAGAGGGGTGCTAGCCCTAACATGCTAGCAGTTGGGCTAGCTTCAAAATGCTAGAGGCAGGGCTAATTTCAACATCCTAGAGGTGGGGCTAACTTCAACATGCTAGATGTGTGGCTAGCTTCAACATGCTAGATGTGTGGCTAGCTTCAACATGCTAGATGTGTGGCAAACTTCAACATGCTAGAGGTGGGAATAGCTTCAACATGCTAGAGGTGAGGCTAACATCAACATGCTAGAGGTGGGGAAAACTTCAACATGCTAGAGCTGGGGCTAAGGAGAACATGCTAGAGGTGGGGCTAGCTTCAACATGGTAGAGGTGGGGCTAACTTCAACATTCTCGAGGTGGGGATAGCTTCAACATGCTAGAGGTAGGACTAACTTCAACATGGTAGAGGGGTGGCTTACTTCAACATTCTAGAGATGGGGATAGCTTCAACATGCTAGAGGTGAGGCTAACTTCAACATGCAAGAGGTGGGGCAAACTTCAACATGCTAGAGGTGGAGCTAACTTCAACATGCTAGAGGTGGGGCAAACTTCAACATGCTAAATGTGGGGCTAACTTCAAACTGCTAGAGGTGGGGCTAGCTTCAACATGCTAAATGTGTGGCTAGCCTCAACATGCTAGAGGTGGGGCTAACTTCAACATGCTAGAGGTGGTGCAAGGTGCTTGCTTATTTGTGCAAGACAAACAACAAAAGATCAGTTTGAAGAAGTAAATGCCTGTTCTAGTCATCACCTCAGACACTTATGTTTCTCACCTCTTTGGCTAATTATTTCCTCCCAAAACGTTGATGAAAGGACCCTGTTTAACCTTTATGGCAGTGGTTCCCAAACTTGTTATAGTCCTGTACCCCTTCAAACGTTCAACCTCCAGCTGTGTACACCCTCTAGCACCAGGGTCAGCTCAATCTCAAATGTTGTATTTTGCCATCATTGTAAGTCTGCCACACATACACTATACAATATGTTTATTAAAACAGAGGAATGAGTGTGAGTTTTTGTTACAACCCGGCTCGTGGGAAGTGACAAAGAGCTCTTATAGGACCAGGGCACAAATAATAATACAATAATAATAAATAATTTTGCTCTTTATTTAGCCATCTTACATTTAAAACCTTATTTGTTCATCAGAAATTCTGAATAACTCTCCACAGATTATTGAGAAGGGTGTGCTTGAAAGACATCTTAACAGTGTCTTAACAGCGCGATTTGCCAAGGCAGGATACTCTGACTGCAGCCCAATCCAGAAATCTGGCAGTGGCTTCTGATTAAATTACATTTTCACACAACCGCTTGTTGCAATTTTGATGAGGCTCTCTTGTTCAGATATAGGTAAGTGGACTGGAGGCAGGCCATGAAAGGGATACCGAATCTATTTGTTTGTGTCGTCCATTTTGGGAAAGTACCTGCGTAATTGCACACCCAGCTCACTCAGGTGGTTCGCTATATCGTATTTGACATTGTCCGTGAGCTTGAGTTCATTTGCACAAAAAAAAATCATACAATGATGGAAAGACCTGTGTTTTGTCCTTGTTAATGCAGACAGAGAAGAGCAGAGAAGAACTTCTTACTCATAGCCTCAATTTGGTCCCGTACATTGAATATAGTTGTGGAGAGTCCCTGTAATCCTAGATTCTGATCATTCAGGCGAGAAAAAACATCACCCAGATAAGGCAAATCCTGTGAAAAACTCATCATCATGCAAGCGGTCAGACAAGTGAAAATTATGGTCAGTAAAGAAAACTTTAAGCTTGTCTCTCTTCAAGAAAACGTGTCAATACTTTGCTCCTTGATAACCAGCGCACTTCTGTATGTTGTAAAAGCGTTACATGGTCGCTGCCGATATCATTGCACAACGCAGAAAATACACGGGCCTTGCTTTAACAAAGTTAATCATTTTCACTGTACTGTCCAAAACGTCTTTCAAGCTGTCAGGCATTCCCTTGGCAGCAAGAGCCCCTCGGTGGATGCTGCAGTGTGCCCAAGTGGCGTCGGGAGCAACTGCTTGAACGTGCGTTACCACTCCACTATGTCTCCCTGTCGTGGCTTTGCGCCATCAGTACAGATAACAACACATCTTGACCACCAAAGTCCATTTTATGTCACAAAGCTGTCCAGTACATAAAACATATCCTCTCCTGTTGTCCTGGTTTACAGTTGTTTGCAGAAGAGAATATCTTCCTTAATTGACCCCTCATAAACGTAAAGAACATGCCAGGCCCTCCACGTCTGTTGACTCATCTAGCTGTAATGCATAGAATTCACTGGCTTGTATGTGAAGCAGTAATTGTTTCAAAACATTTCCTGCCATGTCACTGATGCATCGTGAAACAGTGTTGTTTGATGAAGTCATTGTCTGTATAGTTTTTCTGGCCTTTTCCACAAGCATTGTCCGATCCATAACTGTGTCAGCAGGAATAATTACAGTGCCTTGCGAAAGTATTCGGCCCCCTTGAACTTTGCGAACTTTTGCCACATTTCAGGCTTCAAACATAAAGATATAAAACTTTATTTTTTTGTGAAGAATCAACAACAAGTGGGACACAATCATGAAGTGGAACGACATTTATTGGATATTTCAAACTTTTTTAACAAATCAAAAACTGAAAAATTGGGCGTGCAAAATTATTCAGCCCCTTTACTTTCAGTGCAGCAAACTCTCTCCAGAAGTTCAGTGAGGATCTCTGAATGATCCAATGTTGACCTAAATGACTAATGATGATAAATACAATCCACCTGTGTGTAATCAAGTCTCCGTATAAATGCACCTGCACTGTGATAGTCTCAGAGGTCCGTCAAAAGCGCAGAGAGCATCATGAAGAACAAGGAACACACCAGGCAGGTCCGAGATACTGTTGTGAAGAAGTTTAAAGCCGGATTTGGATACAAAAATATTTCCCAAGCTTTAAACATCCCAAGGAGCACTGTGCAAGCGATAATATTGAAATGCAAGGAGTATCAGACCACTGCAAATCTACTAAGCCTGGCCGTCCCTCTAAACTTTCAGCTCATACAAGGAGAAGACTGATCAGAGATGCAGCCAAGAGGCCCATGATCACTCTGGATGAACTGCAGAGATCTACAGCTGAGGTGGAAGACTCTGTCCATAGGACAACAATCAGTCGTATATTGCACAAATCTGGCCTTTATGGAAGAGTGGCAAGAAGAAAGCCATTTCTTAAAGATATCCATAAAAAGTCTTGTTTAAAGTTTGCCACAAGCCACCTGGGAGACACACCAAACATGTGGAAGAAGGTGCTCTGGTCAGATGAAACCAAAATTGAACTTTTTGGCAACAATGCAAAACGTTATGTTTGGCGTTAAAGCAACACAGCTCATCACCCTGAACACACCATCCCCACTGTCAAACATGGTGGTGGCAGCATCATGGTTTTTGGCCTGCTTTTCTTCAGCAGGGACAGGGAAGATGGTTAAAATTGATGGGAAGATGGATGAAGCCAAATACAGGACCATTCTGGAAGAAAACCTGTCTGCAAAAGTCTGCAAAAGACCTGAGACTGGGACGGAGATTTGTCTTCCAACAAGACAATGATCCAAAACATAAAGCAAAATCTACAATGGAATGGTTCAAAAATAAACGTATCCAGGTGTTAGAATGGCCAAGTCAAAGTCCAGACCTGAATCCAATCGAGAATCTGTGGAAAGAACTGAAAACTGCTGTTCACAAATGCTCTCCATCCAACCTCACTGAGCTCGAGCTGTTTTGCAAGGAGGAATGGGAAAAAAATTCAGTCTCTCGATGTGCAAAACTGATAGAGACATACCCCAAGCGACTTACAGCTGTAATCGCAGCAAAAGGTGGCGCTACAAAGTATTAACTTAAGGGGGCTGAATAATTTTGCCTGCCCAATTTTTCAGTTTTTGATTTGTTAAAAAAGTTTGAAATATCCAATAAATGTCGTTCCACTTCATGATTGTGTCCCACTTGTTGTTGATTCTTCACAAAAAAATACAGTTTTATATCTTTATGTTTGAAGCCTGAAATGTGTCAAAAGGTCGCAAAGTTCAAGGGGGCCGAATACTTTCGCAAGGCACTGTAAGTCCTCCACAATAGTATGTCTTGCCTGTCCTAGCCACTCGGTAGATCACCATATAAGACGCTTTTAGCCCCTTCTTATTAATGGTATCTGTTGATTTTATCACATGTCTTACTACTCTATTGTCATCTTAATTCTCGCTCAAAAAACTCCTGTGGCTTATTGTTCAAATTGGCATGTTTTGTGCAAGAGTGAAGGTTTCATCGAGATGTGAGATAGTACTTTTGCACATTTAACACACTGTGGCTGAGGAAAGGCACTACTCCCAATATAAATGAACCCCAAATCAATGTAGTTCTCATCATATTTGCTCCTCTTCGTCCAATGTCCCTGTCTGTTGTTCGGTACTTTCACAGGTAAGGGTCTACCTGTTGTATTCGGCGCACGTGACAAATGAACTTTGATTTGATTTGATTTGAAAGGGGCATTAGTTCATTGGCTGCATCAGATTCTCAACTGTCAGTGTCCATGCTAGCTAGCTGGGCTAGCAACAAATGTAGAATTACTGATGCTAGCATTGGATGTGCTCGTGGAAGCAAAACAACTTGTGTCATCGACGGGTGCAGGTGTAGTACTGATGGTATTGGGACATGCTTAACACCCCAGCCATCCTACAATCTTAGCTTGAAGCCCTCAATCTCACACAAATTATTAATTAACCTACCAGGTACAACCTTGAATCCGTAAATATGGGCACCCTCATAGATATCATCCTAACCAAACTGCCCTTCAAATACACCTCTGCTGTTTTCAACCAGGATCTCAGCAATCACTGCCTAATTGCCTGCGTCAGTAATGGGTCTGCGATATGCAACTTTTCAGGGAAGTTAGGAACCAACATACACAGGCAGTTAGGAAAGCAAAATTCAGCTTTTTCAAACAGAAATTTGCATCCTGTAGCACAAACCCCAAAAAGTTCCGGGACACTGTAAAGACGAATCTGAGATAATGGAGAATTTCAATAACCATTTTTCTACGGCTGGCCATGCTTTCCACCTGGAAAGCATGGCCCCGGTCAACAGCCTTGCACCCCCCCACAGCAACTTGCCCAAGCCTCCCCCATTTTTCATTCACCTAAATTCAGATAGCTAATGTTCTGAAATAGCTGCAAAAACTGGATCCCTACAAATCAGCAGGGCTAGACAATCTGGATCCTCTCTTTCTAAAATGATCTGCCGAAATTGTTGTAACCCCTATTACTGGCCTGTTCAACCTCTCTTTCGTATCGTCTGAGATCCCCAAAGATTGGAAAGCTGCCTCGGTCACCCCCCTCTTCAAAGGGGGAGACACTCTAGACCCAAACTGCTACACACCTATATCTATCCTACCCTTCCCTTCTAAGATCTTCGAAAGCCAAGTTAACAAGCAGATCACCAACCATTTCAAATCCCACCGTACCTTCGCCGCCACGCAATCTGGTTTCCAAGCTGGTCATGGGTGCACCTCAGCCACGCTCAAGGTCCGAAACAATATCATAACCGCCATCGATAAGAGACAATACTGTGCAGCTGTATTCATCAACCTGGCCAAGGCTTTCGACTCTGTCAATCACCACACTCTTATTGGCAGACTCAACAGCCTTGGTTTCTCAAATGACTGCCTCGCCTGGTTCACCAACTACTTCTCAGACAGAGTTCAGTGTGTCAAATTGGAGGGCTTGTTGTCCGGACCTCTGGCAGTCTCTATGGGGGTGCCACAGGGTTCAATCCTCAGGTCGACTCTTTTCTCTGTATACATCAATGATGTCGCTCTTGCTGCTGGTGACTCTCTGATCCACCTCTACGCAGATGACACCATTCTATATACTTCTGGTCCTTCTTTGGACACTGTGTTTTTCACTGAACACTAGACTAGGTTTCATTTTATTTTTGGCAGTGAAAAGGAGCTACTCAGGTGAGAAAAAAACATCACACAAATGTTTAGCTCCGTTGTAAAATCTAAATGGAGTGTTTGAAACGGTATTGCGCATACCCTTGGGGGTACGTGCACCCCAGTTTGGGAATAGCCGCTCTACGGGATCGGTGTCCCTGTACCGTTACGGTTGTTGCTCAATATGCGATAACGTAATCAGAAAACGTTGTATACAACAGCCCACTTTCCGGGACATAGACGTTTCTTATATGGGCAGAAAGCTTATATTCTTGTTAATCTAATTGCAGTGTGCAATTTACAGTGGCTGTTACTGAAATAAAATACCAGGCTATAGTTTGAGGATAGTGCACAACAACATAACACTTTTATCACAGCAACTGGTTTGATACATTCCCCTCTGAAGGTAAATTATGTACTTACATTCATTAATCTTGCTCTGATTTGTCATCCTTAGGGTCCCAGAGATAAAGTGTAGTTTTGTTTGAAAAAAAATATTTTTGTATTCCATTGTAGGAACTGGGTTCTACAGTTACACCCACCCAGCCCGGTCATCTAGATGTGTCTTTCCTTTAGGGAAGCTACTAATCCATCTTGCATGACATTTCTGGGAGTGTGTAAACTCAAAAAAAATACAACCATAGAATATTTGTATGTTCTCTATACTTATGTACTTGAAAATGTATAAATTGACAAATTCGGGACATTTGGGCCAACTCCTGGCAGACTTGATACAAAGTGTAGTATTGTAATTATACACTGGATCAGTCTAAAACTTTCATCACACACTGTGACCATCTTGTGGACAACATATAAATTACACCTAAATTCCTATCTGAATTGACAGACTTTTTCTTTCGTTTCAAAGATGATGAGACAAAAAAAATTGAATGTTTGTACTATCTTTTACCAGATCTAATGTGTTATATTCTCCTACATTGATTTCACATTTCCACAAACTGGGGATATGGGGACCAACTCCATATTAATGTCCATGATTTTAAAATGAGATGTTCGTTGAGCAGATGTCCACATACTTTTGGTCGGGTAGTGTAAGCCCCATAAGTAGATTTTTCATCACATTTTTCAGGAGGCTAAATATAATACCAAGGAGCTGTATGGTGTACGTGAGCAATGAAAGGAAAAGTGTTGTTATAAACACTTTTCACTGTGTGTGTGTGTGTGTGTGTGAGTGTGTGTGTGTGTGTGTGTGTGTGTGTGCGTGCGTGCGTGCGTGTGCTTGTTTGTGTGCGTGTGTGTGTGTGTCTGTGCACCTGCGTGCGTACCATTATGACAATGTCAGTGTCTGTTGACATCAGTAAGCAAACACACGTACATTGGCACCTATGGAAAGACCCCAAAGACCTGTAGATCCACATGTGATCCTTCCATATTGCACATTAAAGGTGTTAAACAATCCTGTCAATTCATCTAGTCAGTGTAACATGCATGCAATCAGTTGATGGCAGATACACTCTCCAGTCATATCCAAGGAAGCCCTGGTACGGAGAAAAATCAGAGGCCTGCTTTTAAAAACATCCATTAACTGTCTCTAATGGTAGTTCTGTACATATTGTAAAAGACAGGCTACCTTGATTGATATCATTGTCGTGGGACATATTCATTAATCGGCTGTGGCAGCCTATTGGGTAAGCAGGGTAGAAGGGGTCATGGATACTGTTGAGGGGGCAGCGGGATTGGGTTTTGAGGGGTGGAATTTAGATTAGATTAGTTGATTTGACAATGCACCTGGAGTCCAGTTGAAATAGGATGCTAAAGGTATATGTGCTGTATATATACTGTAAATATATTTAGTTTTATAATTTCCACCAGGTCCTCCAACCAGGGGAGGGGATTGCAGGATGGGGCTTGAGGGGGCCAAATAATTTGGTTTTATTCACTGCAGCTTTCTCTCTCCGGGCGGATGGCACCTAAACGACCGGAGCGCCTTAATGACCAAATCAAGTTAGGTAAATCACCACCTGTGCCTTAGTGAACAGGATAATAATAGTTCAGCTAGCTGGGGACTGGCGAGCAGAGAGCCGGGGGCCAGGCCACAGAATGAGCAAGTTTGTCTTCTCGCTCTCTCTTACTCGGGATGACTGGGCTCTAATGGGGCATTTTGTATAGTTCTTTATACAACGTACCCAGATGAGACGATCTGTACCGGTCATTAAATAATGGTTATTTTGTCACTTATCACCTTATTTATTTCTTCTAATATCGAGATATTATACACATTTATTCTCACATTAAGATGAAAGGATTTGAAATGATGTGCACCAGAACAAAAGGTTTCTATGTATGCAGACCATACCAAAGTACCTTTCAGCCCACATCCCGGGTCATTGTAAACAACCAAAAATATCACGAAGAATCATCAAAATGTTCATTTTCAAAAATCTTCTTACATTCTTCTTTTGCTAAACCGTACTCACAGTAATCCAGGTGAAGGAATGTACACAGACTACTGTCAGTCCTGAACAATACTAGATGATATTAAACTGTTGGGAGGAAGGTATACTGTAGGTTTCTATAGCAACTATACTAGATGGTATTGAACTGTTGGGAGGAAGGTATACTGTAAGTTTCTATAGCAACAATACTAGATGGTATTGAACTGTTGGGGTGAAGGTATACTGTAGGTTTATATAGCAACAATACTAGATGGTATTGAACTGTTGGGGTGAAGGTATACTGTAGGTTTATATAGCAACAATACTAGATGGTATTGAACTGTTGGGGTGAAGGTATACTGTAGGTTTCTATAGCAACTATACTAGATGGTATTGAACTGTTGGGAGGATGGTATACTGTAGGTTTATATAGCAACAATACTAGATGGTATTGAACTGTTGGGGTGAAGGTATACTGTAGGTTTCTACAGCAACAATACTAGATGGGATTGAACTGTTGGGGTGAAGGTATACTGTAGGTTTATATAGCAACAATACTAGATGGTATTGAACTGTTGGGGTGAAGGTATACTGTAGGTTTATATAGCAACAATACTAGATGGTATTGAACTGTTGGGAGGAAGGTATACTGTAAGTTTCTATAGCAACAATTCTAGATGATATTGAACTGTTGGGGTGAAGGTATACTGTAGCTTTCTACAGCAACAATACTAGATGGTATTGAACTGTTGGGGTGAAGGTATACAGTAGGTTTCTATAGCAACAATACTAGATGGTATTGAACTGTTGGGGTGAAGGTATGCTGTAGCTTTCTATAGCAACTATACTAGATGGTATTGAACTGTTGGGGTGAAGGTATACTGTAGCTTTCTACAGCAGCATGAGAAGAGCCGTTTGACAACTAATTACTGTCGGCAGCTGTCAGATCTGTAATGGCGTCGCTTTGAAAGTTTGATACTATGGTTCTATTTTTATTTTTACAGCTCTTACAGCTCTCCCAGGGATGATCGGGTAGCTAGTTATGAATATGCTTCAGAGAGAGGAGCAAAGAAGAGAGAGAGAAAGAAGGATAGAAAGAGAAAGAGAGAGAGAGAGAAAAAAATCTGAATTCCCTCCTGCTGTAAATGTGACCACATTAATTATAGAACGGCAGTGCAGTACTTATATCAGTTAGATTCTTGCCACATATTTTTATAATATGAAGGGCTGATTTCTTTCTTTAATGGAGACGACAGGTGTCAGCTCAGCTCCAAAAAAATTACTGAAATGTACCTAAAGTTGTCAGACGGTGACATTCTGAGGAGGTTGAGGTGTGAGGTGTCTATTCCTGTATCCTTAGCACAAGGGGAAAGGGGATGGGGGTATGGAGGAGGCTGGGGCCTGCAGAGTGGAGTGGAGGGTGGGGGATTAGTGGGGGAGCTTTGAGAGGGAGCAGGGTGGGGGTTTAGTGGGGGAGCTTTGAGAGGGAGCAGGGTGGGGGGTTGGTGGAGGAGCTTTGAGAGGGAGCAGGTTGTTGGGTTGGTGGAGGAGCTTTGAGAGGGAGCAGGTTGTTGGGTTGGTGGAGGAGCTTTGAGAGGGATCAGGTTGTTGGGTTGGTGGAGGAGCTTTGAGAGGGATCAGGTTGTTGGGTTGGTGGAGGAGCTTTGAGAGGGATCAGGTTGTTGGGTTGGTGGAGGAGCTTTGAGAGGGATCAGGTTGTTGGGTTGGTGGAGGAGCTTTGAGAGGGATCAGGTTGTTGGGTTGGTGGAGGAGCTTTGAGAGGGATCAGGTTGTTGGGTTGGTGGAGGAGCTTTGAGAGGGATCAGGTTGTTGGGTTGGTGGAGGAGCTTTGAGAGGGATCAGGTTGTTGGGTTGGTGGAGGAGCTTTGAGAGGGAGCAGGGTGGGGGGTTGGTGGAGGAGCTTTGAGAGGGAGCAGGTTGTTGGGTTGGTGGAGGAGCTTTGAGAGGGATCAGGTTGTTGGGTTGGTGGAGGAGCTTTGAGAGGGATCAGGTTGTTGGGTTGGTGGAGGAGCTTTGAGAGGGATCAGGTTGTTGGGTTGGTGGAGGAGCTTTGAGAGGGATCAGGTTGTTGGGTTGGTGGAGGAGCTTTGAGAGGGATCAGGTTGTTGGGTTGGTGGAGGAGCTTTGAGAGGGAGCAGGGTGGGGGGTTGGTGGAGGAGCTTTGAGAGGGAGCAGGTTGTTGGGTTGGTGGAGGAGCTTTGAGAGGGATCAGGTTGTTGGGTTGGTGGAGGAGCTTTGAGAGGGATCAGGTTGTTGGGTTGGTGGAGGAGCTTTGAGAGGGATCAGGTTGTTGGGTTGGTGGAGGAGCTTTGAGAGGGATCAGGTTGTTGGGTTGGTGGAGGAGCTTTGAGAGGGATCAGGTTGTTGGGTTGGAGGAGGAGCTTTGAGAGGGATCAGGTTGTTGGGTTGGTGGAGGAGCTTTGAGAGGGATCAGGTTGTTGGGTTGGTGGAGGAGCTTTGAGAGGGATCAGGTTGTTGGGTTGGTGGAGGAGCTTTGAGAGGGATCAGGTTGTTGGGTTGGTGGAGGAGCTTTGAGAGGGATCAGGTTGTTGGGTTGGTGGAGGAGCTTTGAGAGGGATCAGGTTGTTGGGTTGGTGGAGGAGCTTTGAGAGGGATCAGGTTGTTGGGTTGGTGGAGGAGCTTTGAGAGGGATCAGGTTGTTGGGTTGGTGGAGGAGCTTTGAGAGGGATCGGGTTGTTGGGTTGGTGGAGGAGCTTTGAGAGGGATCAGGTTGTTGGGTTGGTGGAGGAGCTTTGAGAGGGATCAGGTTGTTGGGTTGGTGGAGGAGCTTTGAGAGGGATCAGGTTGTTGGGTTGGTGGAGGAGCTTTGAGAGGGATCAGGTTGTTGGGTTGGTGGAGGAGCTTTGAGAGGGATCAGGTTGTTGGGTTGGTGGAGGAGCTTTGAGAGGGATCAGGTTGTTGGGTTGGTGGAGGAGCTTTGAGAGGGATCAGGCTGGGGGGTTGGTGGAGGAGCTTTGAGAGGGATCAGGTTGTTGGGTTGGTGGAGGAGCTTTGAGAGGGATCAGGTTGTTGGGTTGGTGGAGGAGCTTTGAGAGGGATCAGGTTGTTGGGTTGGTGGAGGAGCTTTGAGAGGGATCAGGTTGTTGGGTTGGTGGAGGAGCTTTGAGAGGGATCAGGTTGTTGGGTTGGTGGAGGAGCTTTGAGAGGGATCAGGCTGGGGGGTTGGTGGAGGAGCTTTGAGAGGGATCAGGCTGGGGGGTTGGTGGAGGAGCTTTGAGAGGGATCAGGTTGTTGGGTTGGTGGAGGAGCTTTGAGAGGGATCAGGTTGTTGGGTTGGTGGAGGAGCTTTGAGAGGGATCAGGTTGTTGGGTTGGTGGAGGAGCTTTGAGAGGGATCAGGCTGGGGGGTTGGTGGAGGAGCTTTGAGAGGGATCAGGCTGGGGGGTTGGTGGAGGAGCTTTGAGAGGGATCAGGCTGGGGGGTTGGTGGAGGAGCTTTGAGAGGGATCAGGCTGGGGGGTTGGTGGAGGAGCTTTGAGAGGGATCAGGCTGGGGGGTTGGTGGAGGAGCTTTGAGAGGGATCAGGCTGGGGGGGTTGTATCCAATTTTTCTAACCTGTAACCTATTTAATGTTCTGGAAACCACATCCCCTGTACTGTACATGACCAGCAACACACACGCACACAGATGCGCACACACACACACACACACAGACACACACACACACACACACACACACACACACACACACACACACACACACACACACACACACACACACACACACACACACACACACACACACACACACACACACACACACTATGCACTTCACTTTATTTTCTTCAGAGGGCTGTTCTGTAGCTGCTCAAATAATTTTTCTTTCAAAGGCTTTGACGTCAACACAGTAACTCACTGGGTTGTAACTGTAGATTCGATTATAGCAGCCCACTTATCAAATATAATATCCTTCATCAACATCTTTGGGATCTTACACACAAACAAACAAGCAGGTTCCAACAACACGTATCTGTTAGCTATAATTATCCATTAGGTAGAGTAGAGTTTGCTGCTGCATGACTAATGGAATAAGAAAGCCATTAGTGTCTCTCCAACTTGTCCTAAGAGCCATTGTTGTTAAGGGACCAAGTTCTTCTCAGATGACTGGAAGAAGAAGCTATCATGTCATTACGCTTTGGCAGGATACACACAACGCATCTCTCCCGAAGCAATTTGCTTACTACATCAATTAAGTTAAAGATGTCTTTGAGGTAATTTGAAATGCATAAGATGAATTTGTCCGTAAGAGTGCTTCCCATTTCTCCTGAGTCTCTTTTGGAAGGTTCACCTTGGGTTGAGGTTTGTTCCCCCATCTGGTGCAGAAGGATCAATACCCAGACTAGCAGAAAAGGGCAGGTGACATGGATGGCTGTGAAGGAGAGAAGTGATAATGGACCCACGGCTTGTCTCCCTCATCCTGTTACATATCAGGTGATTGTTTCCAAGGTGACTGTATTACGGTTCAGGGACAAGATGCTTCTGGCGCTGTGTTGCTGTTGTAGGATCCTGTGTGGCTCAGTTGGTTGCCAAAAGGGTGTTTAGCATCCCCAGTGGCTCTGCAAGTGCGGGGAGGATATTCTCCGCTGCTGACCTGCTCTCCAGGCACCATCGCATGAGCCTGAATCCACAGACTCTGGTTAAACTTCAAAGGCACTAATAAGTGATTTTTTTGTTTAATTTTATATTTAATTCTAAGTAAGTCACAGCCTATATGCTCAATGTATAGATTGTAATGATTTAATACAATGAAAGGTGGTTTAAATGCTGAGTGCTTTATGTCCCTACCGGCCTATTGTGTCGCACTTGCAAATGCTTCACAATATAGGCTTTAGCCTTGAAATAATTGTAATAACATAGCCTAAATAATGTATTTTCGTTCCTTCTTAGGCTCCCTGTCTGGCTCCTGACCTATTTAGAGTGTTTATATGCCGTTTAATATGACATGAAGCCCATGAAGCCTTGGTGTCCACATCAACATGAGAGCATCCTGACTGGTTGCATCACTGCCTGGTACAGCAACTGCTCGGCCTCTGACCGCAAGGCACTACAGAGGGTAGTGCGTACATCAATGGGGCTAAGCTGCCTGCCATCCAGGACCTCTACACCAGGCAGTGTCAGAGGAAGGCCCTAAAAATTGTCAAAGACTGTTCTCTCTACTATCGCATGGCAAGCGGTACCGGAGTGCCAAGTCTAGGACAAAAATCCTTCTCAACAGTATTTACCCCCAAGCCACAGGACTCCTGAACAGGTAATCAAATGGCTACCCGGACTATTTGCATTGTGTGCCCCCCCAACCCCTCTTTAACGCTGCTGCTACTCTGTTTATCATATACAGTGCCTTGCGAAAGTATTCGGCCCCCTTGAACTTTGCGACCTTTTGCCACATTTCAGGCTTCAAACATAAAGATATAAAACTGTATTTTTTTGTGAAGAATCAACAACAAGTGGGACACAATCATGAAGTGGAACGACATTTATTGGATATTTCAAACTTTTTTAACAAATCAAAAACTGAAAAATTGGGCGTGCAAAATTATTCAGCCCCTTTACTTTCAGTGCAGCAAACTCTCTCCAGAAGTTCAGTGAGGATCTCTGAATGATCCAATGTTGACCTAAATGACTAATGATGATAAATACAATCCACCTGTGTGTAATCAAGTCTCCGTATAAATGCACCTGCACTGTGATAGTCTCAGAGGTCCGTTAAAAGCGCAGAGAGCATCATGAAGAACAAGGAACACACCAGGCAGGTCCGAGATACTGTTGTGAAGAAGTTTAAAGCCGGATTTGGATACAAAAATATTTCCCAAGCTTTAAACATCCCAAGGAGCACTGTGCAAGCGATAATATTGAAATGGAAGGAGTATCAGACCACTGCAAATCTACCAAGACCTGGCCGTCCCTCTAAACTTTCAGCTCATACAAGGAGAAGACTGATCAGAGATGCAGCCAAGAGGCCCATGATCACTCTGGATGAACTGCAGAGATCTACAGCTGAGGTGGGAGACTCTGTCCATAGGACAACAATCAGTCGTATATTGCACAAATCTGGCCTTTATGGAAGAGTGGCAAGAAGAAAGCCATTTCTTAAAGATATCCATAAAAAGTGTTGTTTAAAGTTTGCCACAAGCCACCTGGGAGACACACCAAACGTGGAAGAAGGTGCTCTGGTCAGATGAAACCAAAATTGAACTTTTTGGCAACAATGCAAAACGTTATGTTTGGCGTAAAAGCAACACAGCTGAACACACCATCCCCACTGTCAAACATGGTGGTGGCAGCATCATGGTTTGGGCCTGCTTTTCTTCAGCAGGGACAGGGAAGATGGTTAAAATTGATGGGAAGATGGATGGAGCCAAATACAGGACCATTCTGGAAGAAAACCTGATGGAGTCTG
Source organism: Oncorhynchus mykiss (assembly GCF_013265735.2). Classification (NCBI taxonomy): domain Eukaryota; kingdom Metazoa; phylum Chordata; class Actinopteri; order Salmoniformes; family Salmonidae; genus Oncorhynchus; species Oncorhynchus mykiss. The sequence continues at coordinate 46,526,523 of NC_048582.1, forward strand.
CAAAAGACCTGAGACTGGGATGGATATTTGTCTTCCAACAAGACAATGATCCAAAACATAAAGCAAAATCTACAATGGAATGGTTCAAAAATAAACATATCCAGGTGTTAGAATGGCCAAGTCAAAGTCCACACCTGAATCCAATCGAGAATCTGTGGAAAGAACTGAAAACTGCTGTTCACAAATGCTCTCCATCCAACCTCACTGAGCTCGAGCTGTTTTGCAAGGAGGAATGGGAAAAAATGTCAGTCTCTCGATGTGCAAAACTGATAGAGACATACCCCAAGCGACTTACAGCTGTAATCGCAGCAAAAGGTGGCGCTACAAAGTATTAACTTAAGGGGGCTGAATAATTTTCCACGCCCAATTTTTCAGTTTTTGATTTGTTAAAAAAGTTTAAAATATCCAATAAATGTCGTTCCACTTCATGATTGTGTCCCACTTGTTGTTGATTCTTCACAAAAAAATACAGTTTTATATCTTTATGTTTGAAGCCTGAAATGTGGCAAAAGGTCGCAAAGTTCAAGGGGGCCGAATACTTTCGCAAGGCACTGTATGCATAGTCACTTTAACTATACATTCATGTACATACTACCTAAATTGGGCAGAACAACCAGTGCTCCCGCACATTGGCTAACCGGGCTATCTGCACTGTGTCCCACCCACCACCCGCCAACCCCCGCCAACCCCGCTACTGCTCTGTTCATCATATATAAATAGTCACTTTAACCATATCTACATGTACATACTACCTCTATCAGCCTGACTAACCGGTGTCTGTATGTAGCCTCACTACTTTTATAGCCTCGCTACTGTTTTTAGCCTGTCTTTTTACTGTTGTTTTTATTTCTTCACCTACCTATTGTTCACCTAATACATTTTTTTGCACTATTGGTTAGAGCCTGTAAGTAAGCATTTCACTGTAAGGTTGTATTTGGCGCACGTGACAAATAACGTTTGATTTGATTTGTAATGGTGTGCTTCTTACCTTTTCATGTGTATTTAAATACTTTTCATTCCAATTCAACAGCTCAACTCCACCCACATGGCTCTGGTCAGAACACTGATTTAATTCACTTTCATTTCCTCATGTCTGAATTACATGGGAATAAAAGCGCTCAGGGTTCCTGTGACAACCATACAATAACTATATAGGTTGATAAAAGGAAAAACGCACCTTGCCACTCACAGGAACTGCATATAGCCACAATGGGAAGAAAGAAAAGCTTTGGGTCAAAACGATGATGATGTCGAGACACGCCCACTTCCGTCACTTAGTCAGTAGTTTAACTCGTACTTTTGTTCAGAAAGACAAACACTTCAGATGAAAGGAGTTGTGCACTGACAACGTAAACGCCATGACAGTCAACCATCTCCAAGTTGTAATGCTTCCACAGTGACAGTCAACGTTGAGTTGTACTGTGTATTTAACCATGTGAGTTTCTACAAGTGGTGCATGTTGTATTGATGTTAGAGCAGAGGAAAGTGTGGCCTCTATTGATGTTGAACTGGGCCATCTTTGGTCAGCAGCTAGGGCAAGGCAGTCCTCAGGCATTATGTTTTGTTTTCCATGACAACTGATTCATTATTGATCAAATGTATTTCCTGTACCAGTATGACAAGCAGTTTTTTAAAGTTTTTTTTTTTTTTTTTTTTTACTCCCGAGTGGCACAGCGGTCTAAGGCACTGCATCTCAGTGAAAGAGGTGTCACTACAGTGCCTGGTTCGAATCTGGCCGTGACTGGGCGGCGCACAATTGGCCCAGCATTGTCCGAATTTGGCCTCGGTAGGCTGTCATTGTAAATAAGAATTTGTTCTTAACTGACTTGCCTAGTTAAATAAAGGTTGACAAATTCGAAGCCCATGCCACCGTCATGCATTTAGGAACAGTAACCTGCAATATACCCCATTCTGGGGTTTCAAGTTGAGAACCTGCAGTATCTGGGACTACTGACCTTTCCTGCTCAGAGATAAATGGTGAAGTTTACAACTACATTTTGGCCTGTGGTGAATCACACTTAAATGCTCTGCTTATTATCTAAAATAATGCAGCAACTGTTTTTAGACTCATTTTTCTCAAGATTCTGTATAGTTATTTTCATATAAGTAATTGATTGCCCTTTAACAGAGCTTGTGTAAGAGAGTATAGGTCACATCATTAAGGTGTGCCTCTCTTCCCTCTCTCCTCCAGATCTGTAGACCATGGAGACATTAGCATAATGTTTCTCCAGCCAATCTGGGTCTAAATTGGAGTCCTAAATGGCACCCTATTCCTTATGGGCCCTGGGCTAAAGTTGTGCACTATACAAGGAATAGGGTGCCATTTGGGAAGCAGCCTGAGATGAGATGAGTCGTGAGCTACGCTTCATCAGGAAATGAAGTGTAAAATAAAGCCAGAGATGAGACCTTGTTGTTTTCCTGGGATGGACAGATCAAAATAGAGAGAGATGGAGACAAAAAGAGATGGAGATAAAGAGAGACTGAGATGGAGAGATGGAGATAGAGAGATGGAGACAAAGAGAGATGGAGACAAAGAGAGATGGAGACAAAGAGAGATGGAGACAAAGAGAGATGGAGATAAAGAAAGATGGAGACAAAGAGAGATGGAGATAAAGAGAGATGGAGACAAAGAGAGATGGAGATAAAGAGAGATGGAGATAAAGAGAGATGGAGATAAAGAGAGATGGACAGATGGAGATAAAGGGAGATGGAGACAAAGAGAGAGAGATGGAGACAAAGAGAGATGGAGATAAAGAGAGATGGAGACAAAGAGAGATGGAGACAAAGAGAGATGGAGATAAAGAGAGATGGAGATAAAGAGAGATGGACAGATGGAGATAAAGAGAGATGGAGGTAAAGAGAGATGGACAGATGGAGATAAAGAGAGATGGAGATAAAGAGAGATGGACAGATGGAGATCACCTCGAATAAGAAGAGTGAGGTTTATGACACTGATTGTCATTATGAATATCCTTCCTTCATATTCACAAAACAACAGCAGCAGATGGTCTGATACATTACATGGCTTAAATAATGTGTATAATTCTGTTTGTTGTGTTATCACTGTAAAGCATGACTTACTTACTGAGATGTATTTGCTCAGCAAATAACACTACGGAAAGTTACAAGAGAGATTATTACTGTCGTGGTACTCTATACAGGCAAAAGGGTGTAATTTGGGAAGCGGACTATATCTGTCATAACATGACTTCAGCTGAAATACGAAAGTCCTCAAGTGCCAATAATGACATTTAGTCCCTATGAGTATATGAACTACACAGTGGTGGAGAAATCAATCATTTGTACCTACAGTCCATGAGTCTCATATACATTTCCCTATTCTTGTAGACGAGTGAGGACCTTCCTCCTAAGGCTCAGCTTGGGTAGCACCCAAATAGTCCCCTATTACCTATATAGTGATCTACTGTTGACCAGGGCCCATAGGAATTAGGGAAGAAGGTGCCATTTCAGACACAGCTTCGATCTGTAATTAGCGAGCCACTGGTTTCAACCCTTCTGCTGCCACTGCCGCATTTTTATCCTCAATTACCTTTAAACATTTTGGGCGCGGATCAGACGAGACCCGTCTCCGAGACGCTACTCTCTCGCTGCCGAGCAGAGCTGTCATTGAGTTGACGCTAATGGAATTTTAAATCTCCCCTCACAGCGGAGTAGTTCTACGTAAGTGCGAGTCCCAATTAAGAGGAGGGTAATTTAGCCTGATCTCCAAGGGGGCGACGATAGGCCGTAATCAATATCTAAATGCAGGGCTTAGCCGCTTAGCAGACAAGCTATTTCCTCTGGTGGTGACACAAGCCAGGTTGGCTACTTCTCCTGCTGCATTCATCAGCAAGAGCACAGGGCAACTTCTACCCACTTCTCTCCCAACCTGGACTCATGGGTAGACATGACATATTAAATGTAAATCATACTATGTTATGACTAGACTATAAGACCAGGCTGTGGCTTCAGAAATATTCAGAGATCATCTCTAAAGTGGTTGTACGTAACGTGAAACAATACAACGTCTTCAAGAACTAAGAGCTGCTTTTTTAATCAAAACGGGAGATTTTAGAGCGTACAACTCAGAAGAAACCCAAACAATTTCAGTCTACAAACACTCTTATGTACAATATACAATCTGCACACACACAAAAAAAAACATTATCATCATGTACAGATGTAGGATCTTAATTTGAGCTAGGTAAATAATACTGCAGCAACAGAAAATGTGAATTATTATGTGGACTATTAATCATGGACATTGTTTGTAAGGGAAAATAAAGTCTGACATTTCAAAGATGAAATTACAGTCTTCAGGAGCCTTTTTAAACATCAAATACACTACAAGTTCAAAATGTCGTGCAAAAGTTATCCTGCAACGGAGTGATCAAATTAAGATCTGTAGCACATCATGGGGTGAATTCTTAACTCACATAGACTATAATACACCTCATTCCCATAGTAAACACCCAATATGACTGGTTAGATATATTAGCTGTATTCTATGAATAGGGAGGGTATTATCATTCAGCTCTATTTCGACTCACCTCTTCAATTTTACATTACATTCTTTTGATTTTCATCTCGGAATCATTTCCCCTGGCCGACAGGAGATGGATCGTCTTAATCAATAACTTCAGACAACACAATGAATTATAAATACTATGCGTGTCCCATTTGGTACCTTATTCTCTAAATAGTGCACTACTTTGACAAGAACCCTATTGGCCCTGGTCAAAAGTAGTGCACTAGAAAGGTAATAGAGTGCCATTTGGGACACAAGCCCCATATCCCTGCATATCCCTGCCTAACTTTTATTCAATGACTCCCAGCACCATTATTAGTATCTATCTCCCTGTGCCATACACACACTATAACCAGCTTGGTGATGTTAAAACCTTGTCCTAAATAGATTAGCCTCTATTAAAACTACTTCACCGTGACATGGCTCTTCAAGGTGCGTACGCACTCACTGTCAAGGACAGCGCGGTAATGAGTCTGGACTTTATTTTCCCATTTTAATGCAGTCTGTGGAGGATAAGGCAGGATAAGGCTGGGTACAGGAATACGCCCTTCGCTCAGTGAAAAGCCATTTACTGCCAGAGTAGGATCACTGTTCTGCATCACAAATGGCATCGTATTCCCTAAATAGTGTAATACTTTTGACGGGAGCCCTACGGGCCCTGGTCAACAGTAATGCATTATATAGGGAATAGGGTGCCATTTGGGATGCATTCTGTGTCAGTTGGGTCACCTAACAGAATGTATCCACTTGAGATGCCTGCTGGTGGGGGAGAATGATTTGTGTTGCAGTCTCCTCCTTCACTGGGACTGATTCTGCTAGGATGTATTACATACAAAGCCTTTCTTTGTAATACACTTCAGCTTCTAACCACAAAGTCAACACATAGGCTACCCATTTGGACACACACACGCACACAGTGAGAATTCCTGACAACAATACTTTTCCTTTCATTGCTCTTACACCTGTGTATATCCACTCGTATAATAGCAAACACAAAACACTTACCACTGTTACATTCTATTTCCCCTTCATTTCAGTGCCGGTCACTTATTTAACAAGTTTCACTTTAGTAAAGGTCATCAAGATCATAACAGTTAAGATGTTGTTTTAATTTATAGAATGAACAAATCAATCAACGAGCCAAGACAACCATTTATCTTCCTCATTCAAGATTCTTCTCTCTAATTTCTAATTCTGCTGTAGAATGTGCAAAGCATTTGGCACAATGGTTGTGATTGAAGTTATATTTTTGAGGGTGACAAAACGGAGAGTTTGTCTCACAATTTTTTTTTTTTTTACCCAACCATTGTGCGGTGTTTCTCTCTCCACAACGCTTATGTAATTACTTTTGCGCAGAAAAACTCTCTGTTGTATCACAACGGTTGTATGCCAAATGTGTTGTACATCGGTTGTACAACTCCAGTGTGTATAGGACCAGATAAATCTGTTTGTGTTAGTTCATTGGTCTGGATTCATGCAATGTGTTTGTGTCTTTTCCAAGGTGTGAACAAATGGCAGCAGAAAAGTGGTGGTTTCTCCTCCGAGGTCAGTAGAGTCAATGAGCATATCATATCACATCAATAGTTATCATGTCACATTCATTTTAAGGGGAAGCCTGAGCGCTCTCCTCTCACTCACACACACACACACACACACACAACTAGTGTACACACTTGCGAGCGCACACATGCACAGCAACACACACCAGACCACTGTGTGTAAGTGCATAATTTAGAAGAGCCTCAAGACATTAATTAAACCTGGATATCCTGGTCCCGGGTATTGCTGAAATCCCACTTCCATCTACGGGAGGTGGGGAGAGAGCGAGGCAGAGATATCGTCACAGTATCCTCTCCACTGCGCTGAGTTTGGCTGAGTATTAGGTTATCAGTGGAACACCAATAATTGCATTATTAATTCTCACATAAGGCCTGCTGCAGAATGTCTAGATATTAATTCCAGATATCTGCAAATATGGGTGCCCATAGGGCGCTGGTCAAAAGTAGTGCACTATAAAGGGAACAGAGTGCCATTTGGGATGCAACCTTAGACTGACTCCAGATTAAAATGTCAGCACAGCCAACGCACACCCACCCTGTGACCCCTGCTGAATGTCAATTAATGCGATATTTAGTAGTCGTTTTTCTTCTTCTCTGTGCCCTCGAGGCTGTTTGATTATCCTGAGCAGAGGGGTACGTACTGTACGAGTGTCTATTAATGTTCATCGGACTGTAAACAGGCAGTGGTGGAAAAAGTACCCAATTGTCATACTTGAGTAAAAGTAACGTTAATTGAAAATGATTAAAGTAAAAGTGAACGTCACCCAGTAAAATACTAGAGTAAAAGTCTAAAAGTACTTGGTTATAAATATGCTTAAATATCAAAAGTAAATGTAATTGCTCAAATATACTTAAGTGTCAAAAGTAAAATATAATTATTCATATTTTCAAATTCCTTTCCTTGGTGCAGATGGTGCAGGCTATCAGATAACAGCTTCTTATGCTTGACATGTTGGCTGGATTCACTTGAGTATCTTACATGTGTGATTTAATGAAAGTTTGAATTTCATAGTATTTTATTTGAATCTGGCGCTCTGCATTTTTCCTGGCAATTGGCCAGTTGAGACATTTGCGTCCCGCCTATCCCTAACTAGTTTTAAGCAAACCAGACGGCACCATTTTCTTTGATTTTTAAATTTACCGATAGCCAACACTCAGTCATAATTTACAAACAAAGCCAGATCAGAGGCTGTAGGGAAGATCAGGGATGTTCTCTTGATAAGTGTATGAATTAGACAATTTTTCTGTTCTGCTAACCATTAAAAATGTAACAAGTTCTTTTGAGTGTCAGGGAAACTGTATGGAGTAAAAAGTACATAATTTTCTTTAGGAATGTCGTGAAGTAAAAGTAAATGTAATCAAAAATATAAGTAGTAAAGTCAAGTACAGATAAGTATTTTACACCAATGTACGTAGGCATGTAGGCATTTAGCCAGCATTCCGACCACATTCACACACACGCAGGCACACGCAGGCACACACACACACACACACACACACACACACACACACACACACACACACACACACACACACACACATCAGTGTTCTGGGTTCAACAGTGTTCTAGCTGAAACAGTGTTCTGGTTTCAATAGTGTTTATTCTCACAGACAAATGGCCAATATGACATTTAAATTCTCTGGGTAAAAGAGTCATTATATAATACTGGAGAGCTGGTGGCAGAATGGAACTGTACCCATAATTGGTCATGTTTCATAATCATTTTCTGAATAGAAATCTATGAATTGATTGATTTTCACTGTATTCATGTTTTCCCCCTATCCTCACACAATGAGACTCCGTTCCAGCTCCTTCCTCCCAATTTAACCACAGATTACGTGTTCCTCACATACTTTACAAATATACTTTCTTGTTTTTTTAGTCCATGTGTTTAGACTATTTGCAGTTAAATCATTTGCTTTTCAAAGTTATAGAATTGCAAGAGCCTGTCTGTACGAACCACGTTCAACAGATGTAGATGGCCCTATAGCGTACCTCAAAAGCAAGGGGTGCTTAACCACAATGGTTAAGGTTTATTTAAGGCTACACGGTCATATTATGACTTCCTGTATATTATAGTAAGTGCTCAAGAAAGTTCATTTTCAACCCAGTTGGAGAAATATATGTAAAAGCATCATCCCTTTTGGGCTAAGTTGAACCAAAGGGTTAAATGAGCCATCACTAGTTTCTAGGAAACCATACACAAAATGAATCATGTGACCAAATATTTAGGTAGAGGTCATCATTTCATGGAGTCTGTGAAGGAAGGAACCAAATAGAAAAAGTGGTAATCAAGTTAGGTCCAAAAAATGGATTTTCACCAAATCAAATTAATCTATTGTGTTAGAGGTTTCATTATGCTTGTTTTTAAACCGACTTCAATAGTTTTAAGATTGTTCTGTCCATCAGTTGGGGTTTATATAATTTACAATATTAGAATTTGAACCTAGCATGAAAGTGTATCCTCGTATCTGTGTGGACTAGTATAGTCAAAATGTTTGCCTTGGAGTAAGTTGAGCCAATGGCCACCCAAAACAAGTGACGATTACATTTTGTCCGTTTTATGCACAACATATGCATAGTATTTTTGCAATGTGTCATGCATATGAACTCAATATTGATATGGTTACAGAGGAGACATCATCGTGTATACAAACCAGTGGTCTACCCCCCTTGAGGTTCTTGAGAGAGCAAACAAGGAAGTGAAAGATACACAACATCCTGAAATATATTTAGATATCTTTGTTAGAGAAAGAATGCTATATTTCCCTTGACGTAGAGACGCTGAATGGAAAACAAAACTCAACATACACCACGCTCCACCTTCAGGTTTACTCAGAAAATCGGATAAGCCAGGAATGACGTCGTGTTCTCAGTGTCCACGAACCCAGAGGTGGCCATGGATCTCTGTCTCTGTCACTTCCCCTGCTAGAGCAGACACCCCAAACCAACTGGCACATGACGATGTGCTATTCATACCAGCACATGAATAAGTGACATCATAAATTCGTCCCTTTAATGAGAAAACATCATCATACACCTCTTGATTTGTTTCTGGAGCCAGTGGGCAAAACTGGTCGAAAAGACTGATGATTTTTGTCATGGTCCGTTTGTATAGTTATTGAAAATGTTTTTACCTGGTTGTAATCTGGTGAGCTGACGTTTCTTTTAACAAGAAAAGCAGATTGCAACTCGAAAACGATACCATGACTTCCCATATCATTCTGCTGTAAAGCTGGCGAAACTAAATGTATTCTAAGTAACTGAACACATGTCCACTGATTGCCTGTGTCGATATAATGGAGTGATCTAATTTCAGAAAGAATATCCTACATTTTCCTGGGCCAATGTCTGAAATGGGTTATTGACACATATATACACACAAATTGAGAACAGATAAGTTTGTCTGAGTCAGCGTTTACTCTCCCTAATGCCCACGTAGTAAGGCACGGAATACGTCTGGTCCGGGAAGAGCTGTGAATAGGCCTGCATGCATACAACCATTATTCATTAAATTACCATTTAGGCACAAAATACAGTAGATACTGTATGTCTGGTTTGTGGAGCTACAGTATATGAATAGAAACACACTAACACCGTGTACAACAGTATACAACAGAGTTCCTCTCCTCTACAATACCACAGTTGCTATAACAGAGCTTTATCGTCTCTACAGTGTGCTCTGAGACAGCCAGATGATCCCTGTGTCACGGAAAACGCTGCAATTTATCCGTTCCTGAGGACTTAGAGCTTTATCACCAGGGTGTTGTTGTGCTGACTGTGCTTGCCTATTGGGAAGTCACAGACAGGGCCAGTAATAGCTGTAAAAAAAAAGAATGTATCCTATTGGCCCTGGTCAAAATTTGTACACTAAAAAGGGAATAGGGATATTATCTAAACGTTTTTAAGGAACCAAAAGTTGTCAGTGTAAACATGCATTGTTCCTGGTACTACAGACTACTACAGCACCAACATAAATGTTCCTTTGGGGAGATAGTTAGACACCAAACTTATATTAAAGTCTTTATTAGTCAGTGTCTCGGCAGACGTTGAGTTGATCCAGGGACCAAATCCCTTTCAAACACAGTGACATGTCTCCCCACCATCCTCCACAACAGGAGTGATACCCTTCTATTCTCTCCCTGACAGTACAACACAGAGGCCACCATGTTCTGTCTTCATCCCCTTTAATACAGCTTTTAAATTTCATGAAAGGTAAACGAGAAGAGAGAAAATATAAGAGCCTCTAAAGCCACCAGCAGCAGGTAATTTGATTAACCTCCAGAGGTTGAACCATTGGCATTTGTAGCGGCTGGGAGAAGGAGAGGGCACAGAGGGTACAACCAATCCCATCACTAAACACAGCTGTGACAAATAGCTCTGACAATCCTGTCAGTGTGGTTAGGCAGGCGGCTGGGGGGGGGAGGGGGCCGTCAGGCAGTGGCGTCGTCTGTGAGGCGTCTCATTCTGAATGGAGACACGCCAGGTCCTCTGTGACAAATCACCTCACAACGACAATCTGTTTCTGAGCAGAACTTTCAGCTGTCAAAGGATCTGGAGCCTTTGAGATGACTAAAACTCTGCTTAGTTTTCTTCCATTTATTTTGTGTGTGGAGGGGGAGGGGGTTGCTTTTTTATTTTTTATTATTACATTCTTTCTTGAACTTCTAAGTTATTACTTGACTAATACCTGTGTTATTTAGAGCTTTCTGTGAAAAGTCCAATTTCCAATGTACTCATTATAAAGAGCACTTACTTCTCAGTTGAAACAGTTTGCATGAGACACAAGGCTATTTAGTTGAAAATGCCAAGTATATTAACTTTCCATATGGCCACACTGGTCCTTGAAATCTGTTGACAGCGCTTTTTACATGCTCTTTTTTTTTCTACCACAGCAAAATCTCAAAAGGCTATCAACCATTTCCCTCTTTCCAAAACAATTGTCCCATAGAGAGATGTTCGCTATTAGGCATGGCATATTAAAGGTATGAGGAGCTATCAAATGACGCAATGCTGAGGAAGTTGTTGACCACAAATGTTTTAGATTTTGACATTGACAGTCATCTGATGTCCTAAAATAAAAAAATCTAAACATTCCGTTCTATGATGACTTAATTATTTTTCCCTAATACAGGTGTAAAGTCATATTGCTGTGGACGTGAAAGATTATCCCCACTCCTATGGGCCCTGGTCAAAAGTAGTGCACTTGAAAGTGAATAAAGGTACCATTTGGAACACATCCCCAGCCACATTCAGCCAGATGAGACATTAGGCTTACAGCATCTCTGTCTCAGATCACTCTAATGTCTAATGGCCTCTTGCACGCGCACACACACACACACACACACACACAGTAATTCCCAGAGGCATTTAGGGGAGGTGATTTATCTGATTGGGACTTCCCTCAATGTTCCCTCCAGCGGGGCCGTCTACACTAGGTGAGGGTTTCTCATTGTGCTGAACAGATGGAGGCTCATGCTGCGCTGCTCCTGATGGAGTTTCATGCGAGTGTAATCTCCCATCGCTGGGCAGTACCTGTACGAGAAGGGGGGAGGCAGAGGTCTCCTAATACTGTTTGGTTACTAGCTTAGATGTTGTTCTGCTATAGCATGTGACTACTCAATACAATGTATACATTTGATAGGTTTGCATGTTTTGAGAGATTTCAATTTGTTTGTGGTATGTATCCATTCGTTCAAAAACTGAAATCCTTTCCTGGCATTTGGTTTATTGCTTTGCATGAGCAAATAGGTCATTTAATGTCACCTTACACCCCTTCCCTTATTATACATGATGAGGCCTGGGTTCTTCTCTTCCACGTCAGGTTCAGTGTTACTTAGGTAACCGAAGAGGAGGAAGGCTCCCTTTCCATCTCACATAACCATTCATCTTGTCATAGTACCATCCTCCTCCATATCTTTAAATATGCATTTAAAAGAATGAAGTCATTCCGTATATTTGGCATATAAAAGATACGGGCTCATCATTAAAAATCCATGTAAGCCCTTTAAGCGGAAGAGAGGTGATTTCACACATGACTGCGTTGTTTGGCGGGGTGCTGTTACCCCATCCCGCACCCCCCAGATGCCGACGATGTCCTTGGTTCTACCTCTTCCCCCGTGCCATGCCAGACGAGGCGAGGAGCGTTGCCGTGGCGGCGGAGTGGTGGGATGGATATGTTGTCGGGACTAATGAAGCACATAGAACAGAAGCTGAGAGAGGAGGGGAAGGAAGGAAGGAAGGAAGGAAGGAAGGAAGGAAGGAAGGAAGGAAGGAAGGATCAATGGAAGGAAAGGGAAGGGATGGGAAGAAAGGCTCCCCTTCTTGAAGGGGAGCTCAAGAGATGTTGAAGAGCCTGCTCCTAAAGGACAGCTACTGTAGGGTACCATACAGAAAGAGCAGAATTCTCCCTCTTCACCATTTTAACTATGTAGTGTAGTAAAAGGCCTCTGAGATACACATGTTTGTTATATCTAGTATCACAACAGTGTACTAATTTCTGGAAATATTCTGTATTGTGTGAGTCTTAAAGTACCATGCTCGTAATGACAGAAATGCTACCAAATATCCCATAAAGTATCCTATCCCACCTGGGTTTCCATAATCATAAAAACATGATTTGGCTTTCTGATTAATTCAGTATTCTCAGGCTCCGGTCTCTCCTTAGCAGCCCAGCAGACCTAATGTTACATCTACTATGCACGACTTGGTCTTAATGGACTTCTCACAGGGAGGCTGGGAAGAAGGCTGGCCCGGACTGGGCTTGGTTATTAGGAGGCAAACTCATGTGGAACGAACTTTGTCCTCTGGGGAGAGAATTATACAAGTTCAGAGGAAACACACATTACTGAGAGAGAAAGACAGGGGGAAAGAAATACAAAAGAAAGCATGTGTTTTCGTCTTGGCAGCGTATACAATTTACAATGAGGATAGGATTCCCTACAGGCCAGGGAAAACTCTGGGCCCTATTTATGGGCTCTAATAGGGCCTCATGTTTTTCCTGGTCAGGCACATAGACACATAGACTGCTATGTGAATCACGAAAAATACTTAATTTTACACTGAGAGTGTCAAAATAACACTTGAGTAAACATGCAGATTCACACCAAAAGGTGGTGTTGCGTGTCTTGTAAACTATTTAATTAGCTATATTCTTTTATCATTGCACATATTTAACAGGCAGTGAAAGCTATTTGCATGGCGACCAATAGGGCACCCATGGGGATCTGGTAAAAAGTAGTGCACTATACAGGAAATTGATTGCAATTTGTATCCTATTCCATGGACTCAGGTTGGCAAATAAACAGGCTGAAGGGCCCAGTGTAAATAACAGAGTCAGTCACAGTGTTGAATTAATCACCTCCTCCAGCTGTGTTCTCTAATTGGAATAATCAGCTGAAAGGCTATCAACACTCTACGAGACAATATTAACCAACCGCTTACCTGAGACAAACGTACACACAGGCACACACACAGACACGCAAGCACGCACACACACACAGTCTAAGATGCAATATTAATCAACCACTTACTGTACCTAACTATCCCTCCCTACTCACACCAATCAATCAATCAGTCAAATGTATTTATATAGCCCTTTTTCACATCAGCCGATGTCACAAAGTGCTTTACAGGAACCCAGCCTAAAACCCTAAACAGCAAGCAATTCAGAAGCACAGTGGCTAGGAAAAACTCCCTAGAAAGGTAGGAACCTAGGAAGAAACCTAGAGAGTAACCAGGCCCTGAGGAGTGGTCAGTCCTCTTCTGGCTGTGCCGGGTGAAGATTATAACAAAACATGGCCAAGATGTTCAACCATTCATAGATGAGCAGCAGGGTCAAATAATAATAATCACAGTGGTTGTAGAGGTTGCAACAGGTCAGCACCTCAGGAGTAAATGTAAGTTGGCTTTTCATAGCCGAACATTCAGAGCTAGAGACACAGGTGCGTTAGAGAGAGAGTCGAAAACAGCAGGTCCAGGACAAGGTAGCACGTCCGGCGAACAGGCCAGGGATCCACAGCCGCAGGCAGGACAGTTGAAACCGGAGCAGCAGCACGACCCGGTGGACTGGGGACAGCAAGGAGTCATCAGGCCAGGTAGTCCTGAGGCATGGAGGGGAGGGAGAGGAAGAGAAAGAGAATTAGAGGGACCATACTTAAATTCAAACAGGACACCGGATAAGACAGAAGAAATACTCCAGATACAACAGACTGACCCTAGTCCCCAACACAAAACTACTGCAGCATAAATACTGGAGGCTGAGACAGGAGGGGTCAGGAGACACAATGGATCCCCATCCGACGATACCCCCGGACAGGGCCAACCAGGGAGGATATAACCCCATCCACTTTGCAAAAGCGCAGCCTCCACACCACTAGAGGGATATCTTCAAACCACCAACTTACTACACTGAGACAAGGCCGAGTATAGCCCACAAAGATCTCCGCCACGGCACAAACCCGAGGGGGGCGCCAACCCAGACAGGAAGATCACGTCAGTGACTCAACCCACTCAAGTGATGCACCCCTCCTAGGGACGGCATGGAAGAGCACCAGTAAGCCAGTGACTCCGCCCCCATAATAGGGTTAGAGGCAGAGAATCCCACTGGAGAGAGGGGAACCAGCTAGGCAGAGACAGCAAGGGCGGTTCATCGCTCCAGTGCCTTTCCGTTCACCTTCACACCCCTGGGCCAGTCTACACTCAATCATAGGACCTACTGAAGAGATGAGTCTTCAATAAAGACTTAAAGGTTGAGTCAGAGTCTGCTTTTCTCACATGGGTAGGCAGACCATTCCATAAAAATGTAGCTCTATAGGAGAAAGCCCTGACTCCAGCTGTTTGCTTAGAAATTCTATAGCGTAGCGTACGAGTAGGTATGTACGGCAGGACCAAATTGGAGAGATATTGTAGGTAGGAGCAAGCCCATGTAATTCTTTGTAGGTTAGCAGTAAAACCATGAAATCAGCCCTAGTCTTAACAGGAAGTAAGTGTAGAGAGGCTGGCACTAGATTAATGTGATCACATTTTTTGATTCTAGTCAAGATTCTGGCAGCTGTGTTTAGCAATAACTGAAGTTTATTTAGTGCTTTATCCGGATAGCCGGAAAGTAGAGCATTGCAATAATTTAATCTAGAAGTGACAAAAGCATGGATTAATTTTTCTGCCACATTTTTGTGTAGATGGAAAAAAGATGTCCTTGAATTAGTCTTGATATTATCGTCAAAAGAGCAATCAGGGTCCAGAGTAACAGCGAGGTCCTTCACAGTTTTATTTGAGATGACTGTACAACCAAGATGAATTGTCAGATATGACAGAATATCTCTTTGTTTCTTGGGACCTAAAACTAGCATCTCTGTTTTGTCCCAGTTTAAAAGAATAACATTTGCCGCCATCTACTTCCTTATGTCTGAAACACAGGCTTCCAGGGAGGGCAATTTTGTGTCTTCACCATCTTTCATCAAACTCTTCAGCTGTGTATTATCCGCATAGCAGTGAAAGTTAACATTATGTTTCTGAATGACATCACGAAGAGCTAAAATATATAGTGAAAAGAATAGGGGTCCTTAAACGGAACCTTGAGGAACACTGAAATGTACAATTGATTTGTCAGAGGACAAACCATCCACAGAGACAAACTGATATCTTTCAGACAGATAAGATAGCCATCACCTGCTTGTGTGTGTGTGTGTGTGTGTGTGTGTGTGTGTGTGTGTGTGTGTGTGTGTGTGTGTGTGTGTGTGTGTGTGTGTGTGTGTGTGTGTGTGTGTGTGTGTGTGTGTGTGAATGTGTATCTGTTGGTTTTTGGCTGACAAATTCTTGGTGATCTCCTTTCAGAAACCTATGAGGTAAATATCAGAAATGTTAACAATAGTGTTTTAATAGTGTTGTGAACCAAAGCCTTCTATTCACCATGTCCTGTGAATCACCCTCGATAGACACATCCACCACACAAAGAGATTGAAATATGATAATAGAGTCCACACAATATGGGAAACATCAGTTCTGAAAGGACATGGTTTGAGCTCAATGATATTACATGATATAAAGTGGGAGCTTACAGACCTCCCTTGCCCACTGTAATTATGCATCTGAATGGTGCCAATGCATTTCAAGCAGCCGCATTATTACAGCTGCCAGACAGTCGCTTCCTCTCCCGATCTCTTCAGCACACACGCACACACGCACACACCTCAACTCTATTTAACTATTCAACGGGAGGCCGTTTTTCTACGGATCCCCAGATGGTTGTCAATTTGATACAAAGTGGAAAAAGGGATTTCGGCTCAAATGAATACATCCCAGTCATACAGGCCAGACTGAGAGCTGAAGTGAAGCATGGGAGGTATGGGCTGTGTCTGAAATGGCACCCTATTCCCTATACAGAATAGTGTGCTATTTTGGACGCACAAAAACACCTTACTGTGGTACTTGTCTTTCAAACTAGCACTGATTTAGCTGATAGCTGCTTTTTTAGGAGGTTTGACTTGCAATGACTGTCAAATGTGGTCATCTTACTCACCTGACCTTAAATGCACTGCTTGTAAGTAGTTCTGGATAAGAACGTCTGCAAAATGACCAAAATATACTATAAATGTAAAATGTTTCATATCTCTCCGACACAACAGATGTTAGCAGTGGTTAGTGGGTACTAGGTCTCTGAGAGAGGGGGGAATTTGGTATGTTTTAAAAAGTTGACATGCTTCACTGTCACAGGAAACTTTGACAGAACAGCCAGGCTGGGCTTTCACTAAGCTATTTATTCTCATTAAAAACTCCCTCTATACAGTGGTCTGCTTTCAACAGACCATTAACACAACTCTCACAGAGACAGGACCCTCTCTTTACCCAGCTCATACTGTCAGAACACTTGACATGGGATGTGCCTAAAATGGCACCCTATTCGCTTTACACTGTAAACACCAATTTGCTGTTATTATTCAAACTTTGGTGGAAACCTATTGTGCTACCATATCAGAGTACAGTTACTTGAAGTGATGTTGTAGTCCTTGCTCAAACCAATAGAGTTACTCTGACCCTGTAGGGGGTAGGGCTGTGGGGGTCATGAACTTTTGTCAGCCGGTTATTGTTAATATTGTTGATTGAGCTTAGAACACAGACATTTTATAAATGAATATATTTTTGTAACAAAGATGACATAATCAACATTTTCAAGCTGTTGCTACTTAAACTTATTTCCAAACTTTTTGGGTGCGATAAGCATATTTCTTTGTTTTTCCCTACTACAAAGAAAGTATTTGATCCAGTTTGTAACACAACATGTTAGCACTATACAATATTAAAACGTTTAATAAAAAATGTGCAATAGCACCACAGAGAATTCAGGAGGGAACATTAAAGTTCTCCTCTGCCTCTAACACTTCTGTAAGCATTTTCAATAGCTTTAGAGTTTACTACTGCCAAACCAACAGACAACATTAACTTCAACAACATTCTTAGTATCGATTACAGAAGCGTTTTAGTTTTTAGTTTTAGTTTTTTTGCATGTTGTCATGACGTTGGCCTTATGGTAGGTTTATGACAGTCATAAATACCTATTTCCCCCTTTTTCCTCTCTCTACCCTACTGATGTTACTTTTGAAAACACCTTGGTTGACATAGAGATTCTGGGAACATCAGAAGGTGGGCGGAAATGAACAACATTCTGGTAATCCGACCAATGGAACATATGCAGTGGTACTTAATGAATATGATGTCAGTTCGGTTGTCATCTGAGACATTCTCATCAATGATAAGATGACATAAACTCTACAGTGGAAAGTCTACACATCAGAGTTATCGGATTCACATGGAATTGTTGTTCAATTAAATGTTTGAATATGAAATTATTCGTGATGGGATGAAATGTGATTTTAGCTTCTAAAATGTGAGATTTGGGTTTTCATAAGATAGGGCTCTGCTCAATCAGTGGCCCGCCCCTGTGAAGGGACAGGGGCTATAAAACTTTTCAAACACGCCCTCCTCTCCCTTCTTATAAAAGCCCTTGACGACAACATAACCTCCTGTTCCGAGGACGTGAGGACGACGGTCCGATGTCAGAATGGTTCAGATAATAACTACAGAACGAAGCCAACATCAGCGTGAGCTTTGGTTGCGAATGGTATGAACTTTGAACTCTTATTCACTACAGAAGTGATACCTCCTAGCCATTGAGTTAGCAACAGCCGCTGCAAACGAGGGTTAGGAAGGAACAGACAGAGTATCCCGTCTACCACACAACGACGTTACTACAACGTATTCAATTACCAGCAGAGACATTCTTCAAAGGACAAAGGACTCGGTTGGGCAACATGGCCTTCCATCTACCACCAACCTACCGAAGTGTAAATATTTACTGCATTTTCCTTTTCCAAATGGGCGGCAATTTAGAATGCATAAGATACTGTATTTACGATAGCACAGCTTTACCCTTTGTTCCTCAGTCTTCCCGCTATTTCACTTTCACCCAGCCCCTTTTCTTTTGTGTAACAAGCTGTCATATCTGTTCCGCCTGCCAGGGACGTTTTCCTTTATGACGTAATTTGTAATCAAGTTATGATTTAATTATGTGTATATGTAAATCTGTGTGATTAGTTAGGTATTTAGTAAATAAATAATTAAACCCAATTTTGTATTGCTGATTCAATTTGTTAGCCAGGGTTTGTGCAGATAACCAAGAATTTACAACTTTTAGATGAGACTGAATTAAGATGACCATTAATATTGACGATTAATATTGACTCTTTAAGAGTTAATTCGGAAGATAACAGCTCTATGAATATTATTTTGTGGTGCCCGACTCTCTAGTTAATTACATTTACACGATTAGCTCAATCAGGTAATATTAATTACGGAGAAATTATTTCATAGAATAGCATGTCATATCACTTAATCCGGCATAGCCAAAGACACGACAATGTGGTTGTTTATCTACCTTAGTTGAATGCACTTACTGAGGTAGTTCTGCTAAACATCTGTTAAATGACCAAAATGTAAATGTAATGTAAAAATGTAAATTTGCAAAGCCCGCAGGGTATTATTCTAATAAGCTCCGCCCCAAGCAAGACTAACTCTTTGATCGAAAAAAGTAAACTAGTCAATTTCAAATAAATGGAACTTAAAATCACTCATTTAAAAAAAAACATAATAAGTTTAATAATACAGTTTACAGTTTTGACCAGAAACTAGTGTACTGTCTCTCAATACTGTTATTTGAACCCCCTCTCACGTTAGAAACAGCGGCGGGCCACCCAATAGCGTGTCAGGGGTGGCGACCCAATTGTGATTGGTCCAAAAGAAATACTGTATATCAGTATTTTTTTACATATATAAAGTGCCTTTATAAAGTATTAATAACCCTTGACATAGTTCACCTTAGGCGATAATTAAAGCTTTGAGTATTTTGGGGTAAGTCTCTAAGCACTTTGCACACCTGGATTGTATGATATTTGCCCACTATATATTTTTTAATTCTTCAAGCACTGTCAAGTAGATTGTTGATCATTGCTACACAGGCATTTTCAAGTCTTGCAATAGATTTTTAAGCCAATTTATGTCAAAACTGAAGCTAGGCCCCTCAGGAACATTCAATGTCGACTTGGTAAGCAATACCAGTGTAGATTTGGCTTGTGTTTTAGGTTATTGTCCTGCTGAAAGATTAATTAGTCTCCCAGTGTCTGTTGGAAAGCAGACTGAACCAAGTTTTCCTCTAGGATTTTGTCTGTGCTCATAGCTGTATTCTGTTTCTTCATATTCTAAAAAACTCCTTAGTCCTTACCGATGACAAGCATACCCAGAACATGATGCAGCCACCACCATGCTTGAAAATATGAAGAGTGGTACTCAGTGAAGTGTTGTGTTGGATTTGCCCCAAACAGAATGCTTTGTATTCAGGACAAAAAGTACATTTCTTATCCACATAATTTGCAGTATTATTTAAGTGCCTTGTTGCAAACAGGATGCATGTTTTGGAATATTTTTATTCTGTACAGGCTTCCTTCTTTTCGATCTGTCATTTACATTACTATTGTGGAGTAACTACAATGCTGTTGATCAATCCTCACTTTTCTCATCTCACAACCATTTAAACTCTGTAACTGTTTTAAAATCATCATTGACTTCATGGTGAAATCCCTGAGCGGTTTCATTCCTCTATGGCAACTGATTTTGGAAGGATGCTTGTGTCTTTGCAGTGACTGGGTGTATTGATACACCATCCAAAGCCTAATTAATAAATTTATCAGGCTCAAAGAGATATTCAGCGTCTGCGTTTTTATTTTTTACACATCTACCAATAGGTGCCCTTCTGTGCGAGTCAGTGTAAAACCACCCTTGTATGTGTGGGGTACAGAGATAGGGTAGCTATAAAAAAAAGTATGTTAACCACTATTATTGAACACGAAATGAGTCCATGCAACTTTTTTGCGATTTGTTAATTAAGCACATTTTTACTCATTTAGGGTTGCCATAACAACGGGGTTAAATAATTATTGACTAAAAACATTTCAGCTTAAAAATAAAAAAAAACATTATGGGGTATTGTGTCATAGAACCTCAATATAATCAATTTCAAATTCAGGCTGTATGTCAACAAAATGTGGAAAAAGTAAACAGGTTGTGAATACTTTCTGAAGGCACTGTATATTATATAATTTGTGGATTATGTTTTAAATGCTAATAAAAGTGTGGTAAATGTGTACATTTTCCTGTTTCAAAAATATATTGTTCAAACAAGATGTTCAGTTACTTACAACTCTGCCCCTCAGTGACTGCAAGCAAAAGAAGCTCTGCCTCTGTGGACACATAGGCCGTGCAAAAATTGCTTGGATTGTTTTGCCATCTATTTGCTATGAGTTGGAACGGACCCGCATATACAGTGGCTTGCGAAAGTATTCGGCCCCCTTGAACTTTGCGACCTTTTGCCACATTTCAGGCTTCAAACATAAAGATATAAAACTGTATTTTTTTGTGAAGAATCAACAACAAGTGGGACACAATCATGAAGTGGAACGACATTTATTGGATATTTCAAACTTTTTTAACAAATCAAAAACTGAAAAATTGGGCGTGCAAAATTATTCAGCACCCTTAAGTTAATACTTTGTAGCGCCACCTTTTGCTGCGATTACAGCTGTAAGTCGCTTGTGGTATGTCTCTATCAGTTTTGCACATCGAGAGACTGACATTTTTCCCATTCCTCCTTGCAAAACAGCTCGAGCTCAGTGAGATTGGATGGAGAGCATTTGTGAACAGCAGTTTTCAGGTCTTTCCACAGATTCTCGATTGGATTCAGGTCTGGACTTTGACTTGGCCATTCTAACACCTGGATATGTTTATTTTTGAACCATTCCATTGTAGATTTTGCTTTATGTTTTGGATCATTGTCTTGTTGGAAGACAAATCTCCGTCCCAGTCTCAGGTCTTTTGCAGACTCCATCAGGTTCTTCCAGAATGGTCCTGTATTTGGCTCCATCCATCTTCCCATCAATTTTAACCATCTTCCCTGTCCCTGCTGAAGAAAAGCAGGCCCAAACCATGATGCTGCCACCACCATGTTTGACAGTGGGGATGGTGTGTTCAGGGTGATGAGCTGTGTTGCTTTTACGCCAAACATAACGTTTTGCATTGTTGCCAAAAAGTTCAATTTTGGTTTCATCTGACCAGAGCACCTTCTTTCACGTGTTTGGTGTGTCTCCCAGATGGCTTGTGGCAAACTTTAAACGACACTTTTTATGGATATCTTTAAAAAATGGCTTTCTTCTTGCCACTCTTCCATAAAGGCCAGATTTGTGCAATATACGACTGATTGTTGTCCTATGGACAGAGTCTCCCACCTCAGCTGTAGATCTCTGCAGTTCATCCAGAGTGATCATGGGCCTCTTGGCTGCATCTCTGATCAGTCTTCTCCTTGTATGAGCTGAAAGTTTAGAGGGACGGCCAGGTCTTGGTAGATTTGCAGTGGTCTGATACTCCTTCCATTTCAATATTATCGCTTGCACAGTGCTCCTTGGGATGTTTAAAGCTTGGGAAATCTTTTTGTATCCAAATCCGGCTTTAAACTTCTTCACAACAGTATCTCGGACCTGCCTGGTGTGTTCCTTGTTCTTCATGATGTTCTCTGCGCTTTTAACGGACCTCTGAGACTATCACAGTGCAGGTGCATTTATACGGAGACTTGATTACACACAGGTGGGTTGTATTTATCATCATTAGTCATTTAGGTCAACATTGGATCATTCAGGGATCCTCACTGAACTTCTGGAGAGAGTTTGCTGCACTGAAAGTAAAGGGGCTGAATAATTTTGCACGCCCAATTTTTCAGTTTTTGATTTGTTAAAAAAGTTTGAAATATCCAATAAATGTCGTTCCACTTCATGATTGTGTCCCACTTATTGTTAATTCTTCACAAACAAATACAGTTTTATATCTTTATGTTTGAAGCCTGAAATGTGGCTAAAGGTCGCAAAGTTCAAGGGGGCCGAATACTTTCGCAAGGCACTGTATGATAAAAGCACAAAGTAAACGGACCGTCCTGGGGCCCGTTCAGTCAAAACTTCAGTCAGAACTTGTGTCAAAAACTTCAGTCAAACCTTCAGTCAGAACTTCAGTCAGAACTTCAGTCAAAACTTCAGTCAAACCTTCAGTCAAAACTTCAGTCAGAACTTCAGTCAGAACTTCAGTCAGAACTTCTGGGTCTGCTCGTCTACCTCGACTAGGTCTGATCTATCAGGTACAGATGGCACTAAAGCAAAAAGCTAATTGTAATTAACTTGTAAATAAATAATCATAACAGTAATTGGAGCCTGGGACCTGATAAACCAGACAACTACATCCAACAACAATTAACATCACATCACATTAACTAGCCAGCTACAGTAACTTTGACAAACATTGAGAGATAGTTGGGTTATATGAACTAGTTATCTACCTTTGATAAGCAGCTAGCAAGCTAGCTAGCTATAAGGATCAAGGTGTGGATCACAACACATTCCACATTCCAAATCACCTAAATAAAAACAATGAAACTACGATGCAGTTCTCAGTTATCGTGGGTTAAGGCGGAACTGATTATATCGAGCCCTGGCACACCAGATCTTTTCTTTCTGGATCCTTATCAACTCATCATGGGACTATTTAATTGATGGGTAGCCAGGTTTTATTATATTGTCATGGCACTACATGCATATTCCAGAGAATGAAACCACAGCCTATTTGGTAATAAAATCATCTTCTGTATAATATCTTTAGAAATAGCCTACAATAATTAATTCAGAGTAATTACAGTACAACAACGAGCTACAAGGAAGAGCTACCGTAGTGATGGCACATTGACATTTGAGTACAGAGGCGTGTGTGGTGTGTGTTCGTGCAGGTGACTAGATGCAACAACTATCAAAAATTGTCATAGCTTTTGTTTTAGCCACATCAGAAAGGTAGGCCTACATATTCGTTGCGTCCCCGACATCGATCCTTCTGCAGTTAAGTGGATAGCTTTGTTTAGCCCTGATAAAGTGACCAATTTTACCACGACAAAAACCCGATGTTTAGTAGTCCCAAATCTATATTTCATTAAACTGATGACACAGCATACAGCATACCCCTCTCTCTCCTCTCTCTCTCTCTTTACTCCTGGTTTATTGATCTGCTGTGTAGTGAATAATACATGGTTTTACTGCTGGTGGTAGGGCTGGTGTTACTCTGTTAAAAACTTCACCTTTCATTACTTATCTGATGAACCACAGTGATTCCACCATGATACTGCTTAGTGTGAGTCCCCATTGACACGTTATGAGCCCTGAGAAAAAGTAGTGCACTATATATTGTATGCAATAAGGTCCAATTTCAGACTCAGACATAGGGGTACCACACCCATTAAAATATTATTTCTCCAGATTTAAGGTTGATATATTTTCATAATTTTGGCTGGCTGCCAAATAAAGTGCTGGACCAGGGAAGAGCAGGGAACAGCTTGGATTGCCCCCGTATACTCACAACAGAGTTGTGTTGATGTAGCAGGAGAATCTATCTCACTTAGCTGTTCATAAGGTTTCCATTTTCAGTTTTCAGAGGACAAGCGGACAACAAATACTACTATTGAATGTGGTCCTATGAATATCAGACCTTTGTTGCAGTCTGGTTGTCACAGGTGTTTCTAGCAGTGGTGTAAAGTACTAAGTCCTACTTAAGTCGTTTTTTGTGGTATCTGTACTTTACTTTACTATTTATATTTCGGACAACATTTACCTTACTACATTCCTAAGATAAATAACACCGACATCTTGCTTCCAGACAAACTAAACACCTTCTTTGCCTCTTTGAGGATAATACAGTGCAACCAATGCGGCTAGCTAACAAAGACTGCAGGCTCTCCTTCTCCGTGGCTGACGTGAGTAAGACATTTAAACGTGTTAACCCTCTCAAGGCATCCCTAGCCACATCCACAGAGCATGCGCAAACCAGCTGGCTGGTGTGTTTACGGACATATTCAATCTCTCCCAATCCCAGGCTGCTGTCCCCACATGCTTCAAGATGGCCACCATTGTTCCTGTACCCAATAAGGCAAAGGTAACTGAACTAAATGGTAAGGCAAAAGGTAACTGAACTATCTCAACCCCGCACTGTGCAATTGGTTTCTGGACTTCCTGACGGGCCGCCCACAGGTGGTGAAGGTAGGAAACAACATCTCCACTTCGCTGATCCTCAACACTGGGGCCTGACAAGGGTGCACGCTCAGCCCCTTCTGTACTCCCTGTTCACCTATGACTGCGTGGCCACGCTTCCAACTAAATCATCAAGTTTGCAGACGACACAACAGTAGTAGGTTTGGTCACCAACAACGACGAGACAGCCTATATGGAGGAGGTGAGTGCACTCAGAGTGTGGTGTCAGGAAAACAACCTCACATGCAACGTCAACAAAACAAAGAAGATGATCATGGATTTCAGCAGAGCGGGCACCCCTCAGTCATTGCTCATCCATATATTTATATGTATATATTCTTATTCCATTCCTTTACTTAGATGATTGTGCATTAAGTAGTAGTTGTGGAATTGTTAGATGTTGTTAGATATTACTGCACGGTCGGAACTAGAAGCACAAGCATTTTGCTACACTCACAATAACATCTGGTAACCGTGTATGTGTGACCAAAACGATTTGATTTGATTTACTGCCTCTGATCTGGCAGACTCACTAAACACACATGCTTCTTTTGTAAATGATGTCTGAGTGTTGGAATGTGCCCCTGGTTATACGTGAAAATTAAAACAAGAAAAGGGTGCCGTCTGTTTTTTTTAATAGGAATTTGATACTTAAGTATACTTTAGCAATTACGTTTACTTTTGATACTTAAGTATATTTAAAAACAAATAATTTTAGACTTTTACTCAAGTAGTATTTTACTGGGTGACTGTCACTTTTACTTGAGTTGGTTTCTATTAAGGTATCTTAATAGAATGACATGACAGTTACGTATGACAGTTAACTACTTTTTCCACCACTGGTTCAGTGATTAGTTCATCTACTCTGCTACATTTATAACAAGTTTCTCTCTAAACATATCTAATAATCTCATCTCTCTGTTCTCTTTCTCTCTGCTCTCTCTCTCTCTCGCTCTCTCTCTCCATCTCAGAGAAACACATGGAAATACTCAACATTTAGAGCCCACCTACCTTGAAAGCAGGTTCTAGATTAGGTAATAAAAATACATGCTGTGTAATAACCAGCGCAAGTCAACATCTAGTGCAAGACTCAATATCTGAGCATGCACAACCTCTGCTGCCCTATGAAACAGACTCTCAGATGACAATCTATTCCCCATATAGTGCACTTATTTAGACCAGGGCCCATAGGGCTCTGATCAAAAGTAGTGCGCTATGTAGGGAATGGGGTATTTGGAACAGAGACTTAAGAATGACCTTTAACATTCAAACTCACTATAATATCATACAGGAATAGAACCCAGACATCTTTCTGCTTCTGTTTTCCCTCTTGATATTTCCACTCAATTAATCCTTAACACAGGACCCTGACAGGCTGAGAGGCTGAAGCTGTAATAGGAACCTGTATGTGGTTATGATAAATACCAGCCAACCTGTCTCCTTCTTGAGGGTAAACACTTTTGACATTTGTCACCCATTTCAGGAAGCTAGGCATGTGTCGCACATCACAACTTTACTGGAGAGGCATTTGTATGATTTTTGTTTTCAAAATGCGTTTTTTTGGTCGAAATGCATTCTGGAACAGGTGGACTTTCATGTGCCTTAACTTTTGTGACTAGGGGGCAGTATTTTCATTTTTGGAAAAATAACGTTCACGTAGTAAACGGGATATTTTGTCAGGACAAGATGCTAGAATATGCATATAATTGACAGCTTAGGATAGAAAACACTCTAAAGTTTCCAAAACTGTAAAAAATATTGTCTGTGAGTATAACAGAACGGATGTTGCAGGCGAAAGCCTGAGAAAAATCCAATCCGGAAGTGCCTCATGTTTTGAAAGCGCTGCGTTCGAATGCATCCCTATTGAGCAGTGAATGGGCTATCAACCAGATTACTCTTTCTCCGTATTCCCGAAGGTGTCTACAGCATTGTGACGTAGTTTTACGCATTTATGTTGAAGAATACCCGTAAGCGGCGACATTGCGCAAGTGTTTACCTGATGGCTCCCATAGTGACTCTCGTGTAAAATACAAAGGTAGCCATTATTCCAATCGGTCCTACTGAAAAACTAATTGTCCCGATGGATATATTATCGAATAGATATTTGAAAAACACCTTGAGGATTGATTATAAACATTGTTTGCCATGATTCTGTCGATATTATGGATCTAATTTGGAATATTTTTCTGCGTTTTCGTGACTGCAATTTCCGGGCGATTTCTCAGCCAAACGTGAAGAACAAGCGGAGCTATTTCGCCTACAAAAATTATCTTTTTGGAAAAAAGGAACATTTGCTATCTAACTGGGAGTCTCGTGAGTGAAAACATCCGAAGCTCATCAAAGGTAAACAATGTAATTTGATTGCTTTTCTGATTTCCGTGACCAAGTTACCTGCTGGACAAAATGCTGGACAAAATGCTATGCTAGGCTATCGATAAACTTACACAAATGCTTGTCCAGCTTTGGCTGTAAAGCATATTTTGAAAATCTGAGATGACAGGGTGATTAACAAAAGGCTAAGCTGTGTCTCAATATATTTCATTTGTGATTTTCATGAATAGGAATATATTCTAGTAATATTTATGTCCATTGCGTTATGCTAATTAGTGTCAGTCGATGATTACGCTCCCGCACTCGGGATGGGTAGTCACTAAAGGTTAATATCAAATGTGTATGCCATCTGTAAATATGAATATAATTGCTAAATTATGAGCATAGTTGGTTTAGCCAAGGAAAAACCCAGGAACCTTCCCGCTAGCCATGATTGGCTAAGATGATGGATGGGTTGGACATGCCTAGAGATGTGTTCGGATTCATCTGCCATGTAGCATGCTTCTGTCTATAACATGAGCTGCTCAGTATGTGTAGATAATCCTTGCTACCGTGGCTTTTTATAAAGATATATCTTTAGCCACGGAGAACTGCAAAAGTGCTGCTACTGCTCTCAACAACATTGCTGCCCTGAATTTAGCAGGCGCTATCACCAAAGATCAGTGGGAAAAAGTTGTGATGGACTACTTTCTGCACACGGTCAGTGTGAACCGGAGTGACTTGACACAAAGGGCCAAACATGCGTTCATCCATGTATACAAGAGTCTAGCTACATTTTCAAATAATATACATTTGTAATTTTGTCAGAAAGTATTTTTCTTTGCAAGTTAAAGTGTACTGTTTGCTAGCTAGAGGACATTAGCTTGCTGGCTCTCTAGCTAACGTTACATGTATGATCTGTGTAGTAATATTATTTGTAACTCAGAAAGCCATTGGCATTACTAGTTATATGTTTTTAGCTACAGTTGAAGTCTGGAGTTTACATACACCTTAGCCAAATACACCCTGCATACCACTGCTGGCTTGCTTCTGAAACTAAGCAGGGTTGGTTCTCGTCAGTCCCTGGATGGGAGACCAGATGCTGCTGGAAGTGGTGTTGGAGGCCCAGTAGGAGGCACTCTTTCCTCTGGTCTAAAAAAATATCCCAATACCCCAGGGCAGTGATTGGGGACATTGCCCTGTGTAGGGAGCCGTCTTTCGGATGGAACGTTAAACGGTTGTCCTGACTCTCTGAGGTCGTTAAAGATCCCATGGCACTTATTGTGAGAGTAGGGGTGTTAACCCTGGTGTCCTGGCTAAATTCCCAATTTTACGCTCAAACTATCACGGTCACCTAATAATCCCCAGTTTACAATTGTCTCATTCATCCCCCTCCTCTCCCCTGTAACCATTTCCCAGGTCATTGCTGCAAATGAGAATGTGTTCTCAGTCAACTTACCTGGTAAAATAACGGATAAATAAAATTTAAACTCAGTTTTTCACAATTCCTGACATTTAATCCTAGTAAAAATTCCCTGTCTTAGGTCAGTTAGGATCACCACTTTATTTTAAGTGTGACATGTCAGAATAATAGTAGAGAGAATTATTTATTTCAGCTTTTATTTCTTTCATCACATTCCCAGTGGGTCAGAAGTTTGCATACACTCAATTAGTATTTGGTATCATTTCCTTTAAATTGTTTAACTTGGGTCAAACGTTTCGGGTAGCCTTCCACAAGCTTCCAACAATAAGTTGGGTGAATTTTGGCCCATTCCTCCTGACAGAGCTGGTGTAACTGAGTCAGGTTTGTAGGCCTCCTTGCCCGCACATGCTTTTTCAGTTCTGTCCACAGATTTTCTATAAGATTGAGAATAAGGCTTTGTGATGGCCACTGCAATGCCTTGACTTTGTTGTCCTTAAGCCGTTTTGCCACAACTTTGGAAGTACGCTTGGGGTCATTATCCATTTTGAAGACACATTTGGAAGACCCATGTCCTGAGATGTTGCCTCAATATATCCACATAATTTTTTAAAGTCATGATGCCATCTATTTTGTGAAATGCACCAGTCCCTACTGCAGCAAAGCACCCCCACAACATGATGCTGCCACCCCGTGCTTCACGGTTGGGATGGTGTTCTTCGGCTTGCAAGCTTCCCCCTTTTCCTCCAATCATAACGATGGTCATTATGGCCAAACAGTTCTATTTTTGTTTCATCAGACCAGAGGACATTCTCCAAAAAGTGCGATCTTTCCCCATGTGCAGTTGAAAACCATAGTCTGGCATTTCTTAGGCAGTTTTGGAGCCGTGGTTTCTTCCTTGCTGAGCGGCCTCTCAGGTTATGTCGATATAGGACTCGTTTTACTGTGGATATAGATCATTTTGTACCTGTTTCCTCCAGCATCTTCACGAGGTCCTTTGCTGTTGTTCTATGATTGATTTGCACTTTTTGCACCGAAGTACATTCATCTCTAGGAGACAGAACGTGTCTCCTTCCTGAGCGGTATGACGGCTGTGTGGTCACATGGTGTTTATACTTGTGTACTATTGTTTGTACAGATGAACGTGGCACCTTCAGGTATTTGGAAATTGCTCGCAAGGATGTACCGGACTTGTGGAGGTCTACAATATTTTTGCCTGAGTTCTTTTGATTGTCCCATGATGTCAAGCAAAGAGGCACTGAGTTTGAAGGTAGGCCTTGAAATACATCCACAGGTACTGTCACGAGTCCGACCGAGGGTGGTTTTCCTTCCCGGTCGGCGGTCGGCGTCACCGGCCTATTAGCTGCCACTGATTGTCTTTCCTCCCCCTCCTTGTATGTTTATTGTCAGCACCTGTTCGTGAATGATTAGTTGGGCTTTATTAGACAGCCGGCCCGCCTGTTTCTTTGTGCGGGATTAATTATTGTGACCTTCGGTTCTGTAGTAGAGGAACGTGTTTGTTCCTGGTCGTGTATTTCGGTTGTACTATTTTCGTCCCCCGTGTTTGGGGCACCCTGGGTTGTGTTTGTGCATTAAAGAGTACAGCATTTTACACTCTGTTTCCTGCGTCTGACTCCACACCCACGACACCCGGAGCGTTACAGGTACACCTCCAATTGACTCAAAAATGTCAATTAGCCTATCAGAAGCTTTTAAAGACATGACATAATTTTCTGAAATTTTCCAAGCAGTTTAATGGCACAGTCAAGTTAGTGTATGTAAACTTCTGACCCACTGGAATTGTGATACAGTCTGTTATAAGTGAAAAAATCTGTCTGTAAACAATTGTTGGAAAAATTACTTGTGTCATGCACAAAGTAGATGTCCTAACTGACTTGCCAAACTATAGTTTGTTAACAAGAAATTTGTGGAGTGGTTGAAAAACTAGTTTTAATGACTCCGACCTAAGTGTAAGTAAACTTCCGACTTCAACTGTAGGTAACGTTGAACCCAGTTGGTTAGGTTTAGCTGACTTCAGATTCATGCTACAGCATTTCATGCACGGTGGCTAGCTATGGCAATTCGTTTGCACTGTAGCGTTGCTAGCTACATGTCTAAACAAAAGGCTCCACTTCACCAGATGATTACATGACACATCAAGTTAGCCAGGTGTGTCTGGGGGTGATTACAGCCATCTATTATATTTCATGAACATGTACACATGTCTAGACTATAGTGACCCATTGACTTAGTTAGATGTGGCTGGGGCTGGTTATAACATTTACTTCACATGACCCATCAATTTAAACAATTGCATCATCTAATAACTATGAAATATTTGTCCAATATTTTTATCTGGACACATTCTAGTTTTGATATTGCTACTATGCAGGTAACCATTTCACTGTCCTGTTTTACACATTCTGTATCCTGTGCATGTGACAAATAAACATAGATGTTATTTGATATAGTGTGTGTTTACCAGAGACGGTAATGTGAAGAACAACATAACCTGCTCCGAAGTCAGATTAGGATATGGGCCAAGGACTAGATCAAGTGTATTTGTACTACTACTCTTTGCAACTACTTTCACTACTTTAGTCTTGAAATCGTTGGTTGTTCACTACACTACCCTACTCTGTTTACCTCATGGCCTCACGTGTGAATCCTTAAAGAGATGGGTGGGGCTAAGGCTTAAGAGGGTGTGAACTAATCTGAATGGGTGTAGACAAAGAGCTCTCCAGTAGGTGTACCAACACACATTCAAGGCCATTTTCACAAAAGTGGGGTTACACGTTTATCAACCTTCATAGCAGAATGTTCCTCAACTGCAGTGTACGATATACCATGTTGTAGCTCTGAGTCTGTACTTTTATCCAATGTAAAAAAAACACAATTTAAAATGTTGCACCATAAGACCAAATTGAGGTGATGGGTCACATTTACTGTTGACCGTCTCCCATCTATTGAGCTGGATGTTCTTTGACCCACAGAGAGGGATCAGTCCTGTTGTTCTGGTTGCATCATATAGCATGACGCTATAGCAAAACATAAAGCATTGCTTTAAACTGTCCTTGTCGTTAGAGTGAGCTTGTTGTTTCTAATATACTCTATTTCACCAGTGCTGTCACAAGTCTAGCCTGTTCACTGTTGTAGCCTTATGAGCCTTTCTCTGATTTCAATGTGACACAACTGACATTTCCTTGCAGCCTATAACAACTAAAACAGAATTTATGACATGACGGTAAAAATGTCTTCCCAGTTAAGATGTTGCTGTAGTATGTAAAGTGTTGGTTCATCACCCTCATGAATGACTCCTATACCCTGTTTGTAAGTCTTTAATCATGAACTCCTCTCACAGAGTTTCTCTGCCCATCTCATTCTGAATGCGATGAGACCACTGAGCTCTGAGCGTTGAGAGCATTATAATGCCGGTAGTTTAACCTGAACCTCAGCTTTGATTACAGAACAGAGCGGGCCTGGAATAAACCAGGTGGTACATGACAACAGCTTCCTGTGAATAAATGCATACTGATCATCAGCAAACATTGGCTTCTTTGGCCCTTATTATGCTAATACAGGATTGGATGTTGAGGGGTGTGTAGTGTGTAGTGTGTGTGTGTGTGTGTGTGCGTGTGTGTGTGTGCGCTTGTGTGTGTGTGTCGAAGGCCAGTGACTGGGCGGGTGGTTTGTTTGCAGGAGGATTTAGCTGCTGCCTGGCAGTCATATGCTGTTGATTAACAAACTAATGGACAACCAGACTGTGAGGTGAAGTAATTTCATACCAATCACTACTCATTACTTAATGAGAGATGATGATGCTGGGTGATGATGCTCTCTCTCTCTCTCCCTCTCTTTCTCTCTCAATTCAATTTCAATTTAAGGGGATTTATTGGCATGGGAAACATGTTTACTTTGCCATAGCAAGTGAAATAGATAATAAGCAAAAGCGAAATAAAACAATAAAAAGTGAACAGTAAACATTACACTCACAAAAGTTACATAAGAATAACGACATTTCAAATGTCATATTGTGTTTATATGCAGTTTTGTAATGATGTGCAAATAGTAA
Source organism: Oncorhynchus mykiss (assembly GCF_013265735.2). Classification (NCBI taxonomy): domain Eukaryota; kingdom Metazoa; phylum Chordata; class Actinopteri; order Salmoniformes; family Salmonidae; genus Oncorhynchus; species Oncorhynchus mykiss. The sequence continues at coordinate 46,559,069 of NC_048582.1, forward strand.
AAAAGGGAAAATAAATCAACATAAATATAGGTTGTATTTAGAATGGGTTTTGTTCTTCACTTGTTGCCCTTTTCTTGTGGCAAAAGGTCACAAATATAGCTGCTGTGATTGCACACTATGGTATTTCACCCAATAGATATGGGAGTTTATCAAAATTGGATTTGCTTTAAAATTATTTGTGGGTCTGTGTAATCTGAGAGAAATAAGTGTCTCTAATATGGTCAAACATTTGGCAGGAGGTTAGGAAATGCAGTTTCCATCTCATTTTGTGGGCAGTGTGCACATAGCCTGTCTTCTCTTGAGAGCCAGGTCTGCCTTTGGTGGGCTTTCCCAATAGCAAGGCCATGCTCACTGAGTCTGTACATAGTCAAAGATTTCCTTAATTTTGGGTCAGTCATGGTCAGGTATTCTGCCACTGTGTAGTCTCTGTTTTGGGCCCAATAACGTTCCAGTTTGCTCTGTTTTTTGGTAAATTATTTCCAATGTGTCAAGTAATTATCTTTTTGTTTTCTCATGATTTGGTTGGGTCTAATTGTGTTGCTGTCCTTGGGGCCTGTTTGTGTTTGTGAATAGAGCCCCAGGACCATCTTGCTTAGGAGGCTCTTCTCCAAGTTAATTTCTGTGTAGGTGATGGCTTTGTTATGAAAGGTTTGGGAATCGCTTCCTTTTATGAGGTTGTAGAATTTAACGTCTCTTTTCTGGATTTTGATAATTAGCGGAATTCACAAACGTGAAGAGCAAAGGGTTCCATAACTGATTAAAGTATTTTTTTAGCCAGATCCTAATTGATATGTCGAATTGTATGTTCCTTTTGATGGCATAGAATGCCATATGTGCCTTGTCTATCAGATCGTTCACAGCTTTGTGGAAGTTACCTGTGGCGCTGGTGTTTAGGGCGAGGTAAGCATTGTTTTTGTGTGCTCTACGGCAACGGTGTCTAGATGGAATTTGCATTTGTGGTCGGGGCAACTGAACCTTTTTTGGAACACCGTTCTCTTCGTCTTACTGAGATTTACTGGTCTGCCAGAATATGCGCAGAAGATCTAGGTGCTGCTGTAGGCCCTCCTTGGTTGGGGACAGAAGCACCAGATCATCAGCAAACAGTAGACATTTGAATTCAGATTCTAGTAGGGTGAGGCCGGGTGCTGCAGACTGTTCTAGTGCCCTCGCCAATTCGTTGATAAACAGTACCAGTCAAACGTCTGGACACACCCACTCATTCAAGGGTCCTTCCCCACTTCCACTACTTTCCACACTGTAGAATAACAATGAAGACATCTCTCTCTCTCCCTCTCTTTATTTCTTTCTCACTCTCTTTCTTTCTCTGTTCTCTCTCTCTCTTGCTTTCTCTCCATCTTTCTCGCAGTGATTTATTTATGTATTTATCTCTTAAGAGATAACAGGGTCCAGGAATATAATTCAGACAAACAGGGGCAATTATTTTCTAAAGCCTAATTAGTCTTGTTTACAAAGCAGATACGCTAATACTCACAGTTAATTTAATGAAATAAAGTGATGGAAATATGCTATTTATTTTGAAAAGTATAAGGGTTAGCCTCTAGTGACACCCCATCCCGTGAACGGGACCGTTGTCATCATCTGACACTAATTAGCATAATGCAACGGACATAAATCTTCCTAGAAAATATTCCTATTCATGAAAATCACAAGTGAAATATATTGGAACACAGTTTAGCCTTTTGTTAATCACCCTGTCATCTCAGAATTTCAAAATATGCTTTACAGCCAAAGCTAGACAAGCATTTGTGTAAGTTTATCGATAGCCTAGCATAGCATTATGCCTTGCTAGCAGCAGGCAACCTGTCACGAAAATCAGAAAAGCAATCAAATTAAATCGTTTACTTTTGATGAACTTCGGATGTTTTCACTCACGAGACTCCCAGGTAGATAGCCAAAGTTAATTTTTTCCCCAAATATTCTTTTTGTAAGCGAAATAGCTCAGTTTGTTCTTCACGTTTGGCTGAGAAATCGACCGGAAATTGCGGTCACGACAACGCCAAAAAATATTCAAAATTAGCTCCATAATATCGACAGAAACATGGCAAACGTTGTTTATAATCAATCCTCAAGGTGTTTTTCAAATATCTATTCGATAATATATCCACCGGGACAATTGGTTTCTCAGTAGAAGCGATTGGAATAATGGCTACCTCTGTACTCTGGTTCATAACACATTCACAGCTGAATGGGGACTCATTGGCACGCTTTCGCCTGCAACATCAGTTCTGTTATACTCACAGACAATATCTTTACAGTTTTGGAAACGTTAGAGTGTTTTCTATCCAAAGATGTCAATTATATGCATATTCTAGCATCTTGTCCTGACAAAATATCCCGTTTGAAACGGGAACGTTTTTTTTCTTTCAAAAATGAAAATACTGCCCCTAGAGTCTCAACAGACTAGGCCACAGTCTCGGCGAAGAGTTCCAAAACTTTCGGACACACTTAAAATGTGATTTTATCATGTTGAAAGGCAGGCTGTGCACAACCTTCATTGTGTCTGTCTTTCTATGATAATGCAGGATACATGTTATAATTTCCACCTTCAATTTGCAACTAAGTTACTCTGTTGATAAATTCCTTAATAAATGGTTTATTACTGGATGTTATTATAAAGCATTTCCCCTGTAGCCGTTAGCTCTCGTTCTCTGCTGGAATCCATCTTTACAGATCAGAATCACAGCGAGTGGTTCGGGAAAGAACAGCACATGACACAAAGTTCCTGATGGACAGCTCCACCTCATGAGCTTTGTCCTTTATTCCGGTCTGCGGGAGGCCAACATAGCATGCTGGGAAATTAGAATTCCCATGCAAATTTGATGCTAGGCTGACATGGAGATTGACGCAAGGTCTCACTGGCTCAGAGCCTGTAGTTAGGGGGGAATGGGCTTGACAGTGGGAGCTGCACACAGGTCATTAAAGTAGGAACAAGTGGCACTGAGAAATGTTGAGGAGGAGGATGAAGCAGAGCGAGAGGGAGGAAGAGGAGGAAGAGGAGGATACTCAAAACATGTTCTAGTGGGATGATGGGAATGTGTTTTGCATAAGAGCTTCTACCTGCTGATGATGAATGTAAAAAGTTACCAACAGGACAGAAGTGGAGAAAAAACATCTGATCCATATGGTTAATGTTATTTTGTATGTCAATATTCAATTAAACATTCTATCCTATCTTCTCTCCCACCAGTCCTCTCTGGATGTTTGATCTATTATCACTGAACAGGTGCTGTTTGGGATGTATCTCACTGTGTATCTTGTATCTTACAGTTTATCTATGTGTGTCTGTGGAGGCTGGTGGGAGGAGCTGTTGGTGGACAGGCTCATTGTAATGGCTGGAATGGAATTAATGGAGCGAAGTCAAACATGTGGTTTCCATATGTTTGATGCCATTCAATTTATTCCATTCCAGCCATTACAATGAGCCTGTCCTCCTATTAGCTCCCCTCCGCCAGTTTCCACTGACACACAGAGAAACATTCCTGCTGAGTTGCGCAGCGGTCTAAGGCACTGTATCTCAGTGCTTGAGGTGTCATGACAGACACCCTGGTTTGAATCCAGGCAGTATCACAACTGTCTGTGATTAGAAGTCCCATAGGTTGGTGAAACAATTTGCCCTGTGTCAACCGTGTTTGGAATGTTTAAGCTGTCTGTCACGTTCTGACCATAGTTCTGTTATTTTATTATTTGTTTTAGTATGGTCAGGGTGTGAGTTGGGGTGGGCAGTATATGATTGTTTTTCTATGTTGGTTTTTGTGTTCGGCCTAGTATGGTTCTCAATCAGAGGCAGGTGTCGTTAGTTGTCTCTGATTGAGAATCATACTTAGGTAGCCTGGGTTTCACTTTTGGGTTGTGGGTGTTTGTTTCCGTGGGTGTTTGGGCCACGTGGTACTGTTTTGGTTTTGTATATTTCACGTTTATTATTTTGTTCCAGTGTTCAGTTGGGTTTTTGAATAAATCAATATGGACACTTACCATGCTGCGTTTTGGTCCAATCCTTACTCCTCAGTTACAGAAACACCCACCACAAGAGGACCAAGCAGCGTGGTAAAGGGCAGCAGCAGCGGCCAAAAACACAAGACTCCTGGACTTGGGAGGAGATTTTGGACGGCAAGGGACCCTGGGCACAAGCAGGGGAATATCGCCGCCCTAAAGCAGAGCTGGAGGCAGAGAAAGCGGAGAGGCGCCGGTATGAGGAGGCAGCACGGCTGGAAGCCCGAGAGGCAGCCCCAAAAATTTATTGGGAGGGGCAAACGGGGAGTGTGGCTAAGTCAGGTAGGAGACCTGAGCCAACTCCCTGTGCTTACAGGAGAGCGAGAGGGACCGGGCAGGCACCGTGTTATGCGGTGGAGCGCACAGTGTCCCTGGTGCGTGTGCATAGCCCGGTGTGGTACATTCCAGCTCCTCCTTTCGGCCGGGCTGGAGTGGGCATTGAGCCAGGTGCCATGAAGCCGGCTCTACGTATCTGGTCTCCAGTGCGCCTCCACAGGCCGGGGTACATGGCACCAGCCTTACGCATGGTGTCCCCGGTTCGCCAGCACAGCCCAGTGCGGGCTATTCCACCTCGCCGCACTGGCCTGGCTACGGGGAGCATTCAACCAGGTAAGGTTGGGCAGGCTCGGCGCTCAAGAGCTCCAGTGCGCCTGCACGGTCCGATCTATCCCGAGCCGCCAGAGCCGTCAGCCAGCCAGGAGCCGCCAGAGCCGTCAGTCAGCCAGGAGCCGCCGGAGTCTCCCGCCAGCCAGGAGCGGACTGGACGTTGTTACAGTGTTCAGTTGTGTTTTTGAATAAATCAACATGGACACTTATTGACACGCTGCGTTTTGGTCCGATCCATACTCCTCCTCCTCAGACGAAGAGGAGGAAATTCGCTACACCGTCCTTGTAAATAAGAATTTGTTCTTTCTTTCTCAGGGATAGTCCCCTTTTTTAAAGTTTTTGCAGTGTAAGAAATAACACATAAAAAAAACAAAATACTGCATAGTTTCCTAGGAACGCGAAGCGAGGCTGCGATCTCTGCCGGCGCCGGAAGTACATAACTATACAGAACATACATAAATGCTATGGTAATATTTTGTTGTTGTTTACACACTCCCAGGAATGTCATATAATGGATCATTAGCGCCCCCACTTAAAAGGTACTAACTTTCACACCTCTAGATGGCCATGCAGGGGTGGGGGTGGAGCCAGAGACAGCCAAGGGGTCAGATTGCGCCCAGAACCAGTTCCTACATTTAAATGACTAGGGGATGGAGGACTTGAATGTGGTGTCTTTGAAGTTGGCTCCCACAGGTCATCCTACTCTCTACCACTATTGGGGATTTTTTTTTTTATCAGTTAGAACTGAAGTTTACTATTTCTTATTTACTTTAGCAGGGGTTGAGCATTGCATCAACACATCAAATACACAACACATATCTATAAACATATTTATAAACTGGGTGGTTCGAGACCTGAATTGGTTGACATCCGACTGTATACCACGGGTATGACAGCACATTTATTATTATTTAAAAACAACACAAAAATGACACCCTTCTTCTCCCCAATTTCATGGTATTCAATTGTTAGTAGTTACTATCTTGTCTCATCACTTCAAGTCCCGTATGGGCTCGGGAGAGACGAAGGTTGAAAGCCATGCGTCCTTCGAAAACACAACCAAGCCAAACAGCTTCTTAACACAGCGCGCATCCAACCCGGAAGCCAGCCGCACCAATGTGTCGGAGGAAACACTGTGCACCTGGCGACCTGGTCAGCGTGCACTGTGCCAGGCCCGCCACAGGAGTTGCTAGTGCGTGATGAGACAAGGATATCCCTACCGGCCAAACCCTCCCTAACCCGGACGACGCTAGGCCAATTGTGCGTCGCCCCATGGACCTCCCGCTCGCAGCCAGCTGCGACAGAGCCTGGGCTTGAATCCAGAGTATCTGACGGCACAGCTAGCACTGCGATGCAGTGCCTTAGACCACTGCGCCACCCGGGAAGACGTAGCACATTTATTTTTACTGCTTAAAGTACATTGATAAACAGTTCATAATAGCAATAAGGCACCTCGGGGGTTTGTGATATATGGCCAATATACCACGGCTAAGGGCTATGTCCAAGTACTCCTCATTGCGTCGTGCAAAAGAACAGCCCTTAGCCGTGGTACATTGGCCATTTACCACATCTCCTCAGGCCTTATTGTTTAAATATATGATATAGAGTATGGGGAACACAATCACTATTATGAAATGTGGGTCAATAGGCAATAAGACTATACTAATATATTGTATGCCTCCGGTCTATGTATTATATATACATATATAGAAATCAAAGACAAAATATCTTAAATAAATATGCAACAATTTAAACAACTGGATTAGCACAGGAAGCACAAACTCATTTTACTTACTGATCTAAAAGTAATGTTACCTTTTCCTTCCAATCTTTCTTGCGCACAGGGCTCCTTGTGTCACTCTCCTGGTCAAGTTCTGCAATAATCTCATCCAAATGTGTCTACTTGAAGTTCGATTTAGCGTTTACTCTCTTGGTAGCCATGTTGTACTTTTTCAGTGTTGACAAAACCTTATAGATGAAAACGAGAGCTGCATAACGTAAACTGACCTGCGGTCCTCTGGATTTTCAAAGGAGAACAAATCATTTTGTGCGCAGCCATAGGACAATGGCAGTTAGTTCGACAAAGGGCCTTAACATACTCATGTAAAGCCCAGATCATTGGCTATCTAGCTAGCTGTGTTTCAAAATGATAGGTGGTCATTGCACCAAGTGACTGTCAATCAACTGAACACCGCCTGTCTCATTGGTGCGTAATGATGGTTGTCCTCCATGGACTAGGGCGTCGCACAATTGGCACAGCATCGTCCTGGTTTGGCCGGTGTAGGCCGTCATTGTAAGTAAGAATTTGTTCTTAAGTAACTTCCCTCGTTAAAAAAAGCTAAAAATGAAATCAGCCTCACCATTGGCCAGTATTTCACTATGGGTGTTGTCAGGCAGTGCTCTCTCGCTGGATTGATTTTGTTCCATAGATCGCGTTGCAGCTCAGTAAATCTGAATGATGCTGACAAGGTATTAGATGGGGGAAGACTCCATCCATATGGCCCAACGTCGTGTCTATTGAGGCATCCTTTATGTCTGAGTGATGATGACCACTAAGCTGGTAGTTTAATGATAAGCTTAACAATGACCATTAAGGTAGCACCTTAATTGGGGATAACGGGCTCATAGTAATGGCTTGCATGGAACGGTATCAAACACCTGGTTTCAGTGTGTTTGATACCATTTCATTCACTCCAATCCAGCCGTTATTACGAGCTATCCTCCCCTCACCAGCCTCCTGTGATCCCCGTTGATTTAGCCCGCATGGCTAATGTTATATGATGTAGAACCAGCTGAACATCTGATCCTCTTTGATTCTCTCGGTTCTATCCGGGTTAACGTTTATTTATTGATGGTAGAGTATCTAGGTGTTCTGACTGCAATTGGAGCCCACCGTAAATGGTTCCACCCATCCAGAGAGTCATCAATTAAAGCTGACTCCTACCTTCTCTCTGTTGGACTCCATCTAATCTGGGTTTATCTCTCACCTCTTCGTTGCCAAGGCTCTCCTCTCTTCCTCCTCTCATTCTCTCTTCATTAATTCACCTTGCAGGCGTTCCCGTTTCCTCCTTGCGATGTATTCTCCAATCCGGGAGCCTGCCAAGCTTGAAATGATAATGAAGATGAGAGAGAGCGAGAGCACCACAGGCGGCTGGCCGTCGGTCCCAGACCTTTTCTCTCTGGTAGGCAGGCATAGATGATGTGATGTGGTCTGCCTGAGGAGAACTCGGGGGCTCCTCTCTGTTCTAACATTCTAAGTGGTAGCCGTGTTCTGTGAGCTCTGTGAGGGGCCATTGCTCAGGAAGATTCTGATGATGATTCTAAAGAGCCAGTTTGTGTTTTTTCCTCACCACCATTCCGCTGATATTTTTATTCCTTTCATCCTTTATGAAGTTCTGTTTCCTCTCTCTCCTCCCCGAGGAGAATGGCTGCCTCTCTCTTTATTGAAGCAGAACAGGGAAATACACTTTTTAAGAAGAAGCATCATCAGCATTTGGCTACATTCAATGTACTCCATTCAATGTGTCTCACTGTGAGTTTGAAAGGAATATTGCGCAAACCATTTCACAAGGCTGCAGACAGGACTTTATACCTAGATGAGATACTGAAACAACACCTAGTACTGTATTTGTTGCAGGTTATCAATGTGTGAATGTCTTGCAAGTCCGCTGAAATGGAATCTGACTAGTCAGGTGAAGGCAATCCCCTGTAAATCCTTTGTCCTCCATATCTCTACAACCGTAGCACATCTTGTGCTGATTAAATGGCTCAGTCATTTTAAAAGTTGGCCATAAATCATATCATTTTTATTAATGGACTTTTCCCTCACAGACTACCAGTCAGCGGAGAGGACTATATCTCTGAGAGATGAATACCCTACTTTTACACACACATTAAATCCTGAAATTTAATCAAATTGACAATTAACTGTATTGGCAGGGGTGACTGCACGCTGAGAATTAATCGTTTTTCTTTGCTTTAATGAAAACATCAGACGAGATAAGCCCTATGGGGAATGACCTTTTATCTATTTATCCATTAATTAACTTTGAATGAATTTCACGTTGATGCGTTACTATGCACCTGGAAAGCCACCTGTGTGAACTACAATGTTTCCAAAATGCAAACAGTAATTTCCTAGGAAAACATTATAATGAAGGGTGCGATAAGGCTAGCGACCCGAGTTATGTGTGCGTAAATGGAACATCGTTTTTATGAACCTTTCTCTCTACTCATTTTCCGACCTTTAATTTAGGCATGAGAGTAGTATGCGGAAGTTTGTCCACAGATACGCCGTATTCTGACCTTGAATTCATTCCCTCGTATTTCCACCACCATAAAGCATGATGAAACGATGAATACGGCTGAGCAACCTGTCCGTTCCAAGTGGAACCACATCTACTTTCTTTTTTCCCTCTATAGAAACAACACCGTTCTCCATGCACTGTAATTTACAAACTGATAAGAGCTATCGATAAGAGCTAGGTAAATTAGTAAGCCATTTGGATAAGGGGATTGTAAATATAAATTACAATTGTTTTATATCTATTGTGCCTTCTGATCGCTTGAGACAAATGTGAAACCAGTCACATGGCAGCGAACTGAAGCATATCGATATATTACCTTTTCCACAGTGAAGTTTTTGAAATGTTGGCCTTATAACTGAAATGTGGAGACCCAAGATTCTGTAGCCACGTGCAAATGACAGTATAGCGCCAAATCTACCCAGTTGATTTATGATTTCTAGAATGTTTTAATTATACGGCCAGACATTTCACTGTATATTTATTACAATTGTCATCGTGTTAAATATTAACCACTATCTGGAGCCACTGTCAGTTATGCCGGCATACATTTATAAGTGTCACTTTAGGGTTAGTTTCCTTACATTTTGCATCATTCCATCACGTCGTGATTTTGCATTTGTGTGGGTGTTCCTGAGGATCGCTGGCAATAGCGGATCATAATAGGCTGACGTATTACACATCGTGCAATCATTTGGAACATGTAGCTTGTATTAATCGTTATGGAACCCAGACCACACATAGCAGTTTAAACCTGGAACCTGCGCACGGTTCACCATGACTGGACCCTAGTCATCACACTTCCATGATTAGTGAGGATTATTAGGGTAGATTTCTGGGGCTACTGTTCAACACCTATTGCACACTTCCTCACTTTCCAATATTTCATGGATTGAACAACTGAATGTGAAAACTTTTAGGATGAATCTGTATTGGCAAAGGCTCTCCAAACCTGGTTTTGTATTATTCATAAACACTTCAAACCCTAAATAATATGCAAGATCAGAGTATTTTTAAATCTACCAATTGGTGCTGAAAAGGAGACTAATATGCTGTATTTAGACGGTTTTCTGTCATTGATCCCTATTCTGAACCGTTCTCTTGATATATATTCTAGTGAGTCTGTTGAGAAAATTCGAATTACAGGTACACCGTATTTAAAGTATGAAAATGAAAACATCACAAGAAAATATGTTGGCCAGAGAGTGGGAGTGTTTTCAGCAGTTTAATTCAATTTAGCGCGCGCAAGGGAGCCACACCTGCAAAGCCCCTTAAGCCTGAACACCAAATACCGAGAAGAACTTAAATCAAAACATGTAAAGAAGGAATAAGTCAGATTCGGGCCATTATTGCAGAACACAGAAGAAGCCTTTTTTTTAAAAATGTATATTCTGTGGCCCATAGCAGAGAGTTCTGTAGGCCTCCCTCTCTGTCTGTCTCCCTCTTCTGCTCTCTCTCGCTCTCTCTCTCTCTCTCTTTTCAGTCTCCAGCACAGTTTACACCCACCCCAGCCTTCTCCACTGCTAGGAGAAAAAAGTGAGAGACAGAAAACTCAAAGATAAAGCGAGTAAACACAGTGTGCAGACTTGAGGTCGTAGGTCTCCCCTTCCCCTCGTTGCCACTGCTCCTTTCCTCCCTCGCCTTCCTCCTGCCTCTACTGTTCCTCTCCACTCTCCGCTTCCCCTGCTCCAGACACCAACTAGACATGACCTAGACACCTCTTTGTGGGAGAAACACAAGAAGAAACAGAGGGAAATCAATGCTTCTTTCAGCGTTCCTCTGTGTAAGGCTAAACTAAAACATGAATGACAGTATGTTCACCGAAGGATTGGGGACGCGTTTCAAAAGCACATCATATGCATTTATCACAGAGTGGATAATCCCCAGATTATGTATGGCTCGAGGTTAATCTGTTAATCTGTAGTTAAAAAGGAAATGGATTTAAAACACGTCAAACTGTCACATCAAACTATGTCTCTTCAGTAAATGGTACACTCTTAGCAGAAAAGGCTCCAAAAGGGTTTCTGTCCCCATAGGAGAACCCTTTTTGGTTCCAGGTAGAACTATTTTGGGTTCCTTGTAGAACACTCTGTGGAAAGGGTTCTACATGGAATCAAAATGATTCTACCTTGAACCAAAAAAGGTTCTTCAAAGGGTTCTATGGGGACTGCGGAGGAACCATTTTAGGTTCTAGATAGAAAGAAAAGTGCTAAGAGAGTAGCTATACAGTATTTCCCTCCACTGTTACAACATAGCTGGTCCACAGAGAAAGCCACTGAATGGCTTGCCACTCTCTTCAAAGTTCACACGGACACACTCGACGCACCCACGTGCACAGTGTGTTCCGTCTGTATTTCTCCTGACAGAGTGGACCTTTGTGATGCACAGCCATCATTATGTGGGATTAGCATTTCTTTGCATGCTGTGATCTCCCAGAACTAAAGCAGATTATTTCATGTTTAAAACCACTGGGTTGACAGATTTATAGTTTCATCTTTTTACATCCAGCAACTATGGTTAAGAAATTAAATCCTGCTGCTGTTCAGTGTTCCTACGGGACACTCTTGTTTGAATGTCTGAAATGTTCCAAAGGCATAGCTGTAAACCTTGGAGGTCCCACATTCAAGTTGCTGTCCTTGGAGAGGGTCTCGGATTGGTTTTGCTGATAGTCGTTGTCTATTCTCTCTCCGAAGCCGCAAGCTACAGTATATAGCCAATCCCAATGTGACTGATAGTTGAGTAAATTGGTCTTATTGTTGTGGATGCTTGAGTGAACAGAAAGAGGGCAAGCTGGACATGTTGACAAAGTAAACCTGAGTCGCATTCAAAACCATACCTGAACTCTCAGTGCACTATTCTGTCACACATTTACTTTATGTTCACTTCATAGTGGCCTACTTTTGACCAGGGCCAATAGGGCTCTTGTCAAATGTGATGCACTATACAGGGAATAGAGGGCCATTTGGGACACAGACATATTGTGACTATGGCTGAGTTCGTATTGGATAGTAGGCAGGACATCATTAACAATGCAGAGAGCAGTAAAAACTGACTGTGGCATCACTGTGGTCACAGTCGCTGTGGTGACTGTGGTCCTGTTGTTCTACTGTCCCTGTCATTACAGTATTGGCATTAACTGCAATGATAATGTCATGTGGTTACTGTGCTGAGTAGGCATATGTCTTTTACCGAGCCATTCACAGTAATAGACAATGCTTTACTTGACTCACACAGCAATGAATGAATGACTACTTATCAGTAAGAAAAGTGGAAGAGCCAGATGCAGGTGTGTGTAGTAGGGACGTCTTTGGACAGGCTGTCAGTTTTAGGATGGAACTTTTTCGGTGTGAGATATTAAGGTCACTTTTGGAGGTCTGATTCCAATCTCCTTTTGACCCCACACCACTCCCCACCCACCTGTCTCCTGCTATCTTTGTCTACAGGTGTAGGATCTTCATTTTATTCCTATTTTGTTCATGAGAATTCTCAGATTAACTTTGTAATTTACATATATTCACTGAAAATCCACACTAACACACATAAAAATATTTCACTTTTCATGCAGCCTATTTTTGACCAGCTAATAGCCTAACTATCGCTCAAGCAACATTATGGACTAAATGTTCCAATCCTGTTGCTGCAGGATTATTTTGCTGTGGCAATATAGGTCAAATTAAAATCCTACATATGTACAGTACATCTCTCTCTCTGTCTCTCTCTCTGTGTGTGTCTCTCTCTGTCTCTCCATCTGTCTCATTCTCTCTCTCCATCGTGTTCTCTTGCTCTCTCGCTCACTCTCTCTCTCTCTCTTTCACAAAGTATACATCTCTCTATGGATGTTAGTGAGAACCTGTTGACCTCTGCAGCAACAGTAACAGGCAGAATGATCTAGATGTGTCCAAGTGCATTCTCCACCAATTGGTGGGTGTTGCCAATAATGTGCACGAAGCCAGGATGTTACTTATCTACATTACAGGGTCTTGGAGAAGCTGATAACCTTTCAAATGAAGGGGCACGGGAGCTGCTGTGGTCAAAACAAGAGCTCACTATTTGTCTGTAACATGCTCTGCGTGGCTCATAACTTATGGATCCCTTTTTGAGGGTCACGTTTGTTCTCCGTTGTTTCGACAGGAAGGATGGACTCACCCTGACAATGAATCACCAGTGAGGGTTCTACATGAAATGTCAAATACTTCTGGATCAATACTTTGGCCTGTACCTCTGTCTGTGAGTCTCCTCGCCTCCTCGTTAAGTATGCCTCTGACCTATAGATCCCTTCACAGCCTACAGACAAACATGCCCAGACTCCAAGAGGTATCCCTTTGAATTCCACCAGAATCCATGTGCATGATGACTAAAGATGACAAAGAAAAAATAGTCTGTGTTATCAGCAAAATATTATCATCCGCCTATGAATAAGGTGAGTGACTTGATATTCAATTTAATCATAACATGAAGTGCCACAATAAACTGAACCCAAAGTAATTTCAAGCTGCCTTTCACGCTGCCTCACAACCTTCTAAACAACAAGAATAGAGGAGGGTAATGCCATCTTCTGGAGAGTCTGATTATAACAGATATTTCCATGACGGAAAATTGGATTGGTAAATGGAATGGGGTGGCTGTGTGTAGCCCACAGGAAGCTGCTGAGGGGAGGACGGCTCATAAAAATGGCTTGAATGGAGAGAATGGAATGGTATCAACCACATGGAAACCATGATTAATTTGTTACCGTTGCATTGATTCCGTTCCAGCCATTACTATGAGCCCTTCCTCCCCAATTAAGGTGCCACCAATCTCCTGTGGTGTAGGGCTACAGCGGTAGGCCTATGTCGTTGTGTCAGAAAAGGGTATGTGTTTGTGGTTAACCATATTGCTACCAGAGTTAAGGATGTTGGTGGGACTGAGAGAGCAGATTCTGGAGACGAAATCTGGAGAGAACAGAGACAGCATAAACTGTTCTAACATCTATGAAGACGCTCGTTAACTGGCATCTGAGTTCTGCCACAGCTTTATTTTGTGAAATGATCATGGCTTGGTTATGAGGGGGTCTGACTAAACCATGCTTAACTCTACAACAGTGTTGGCGAGTAGTTCCATTACATGTAAATTCAACTAGTAATAGAACTACATTTTTGGACTAGCATTGTAGTGTTTTCAGTACATCATTCGTTTTTTGCCATGTACTGGTGTAGCTAACTACCTGAACTGCCCATAACATTTTTGCACACAAAAAAAGTACTCAATTATTAGCACAATAACTACACCCTTATTTTTTCCTCTCCCTGACCACTGGGCTAACCCGACACACACAGTCTCTGGATGTCACAAAGAGCTCACTACCTTCCTGTAGGCATGTTTCTTAACTTGACATTTCAGATTCTGACGAGGTAGTTTTGATCAGTGTACTACTTTTTCAAAGTAACTTTAGTTAAACAAGCGGTAGCTGTACTGTATTTTAACATCTTCCAGTGTGAGTAATTGGTAGCTTGGTAAGCTATATTTTTAGATTAGCTTCCCCAACAACAGATACAGTATATCTGTTAATTTTGTGGTGATGTGTAGGCCACACAAGGTCAGGTCACTCCTGATCCGTCTAGCCACTGTTTATTCTCATATGGTGGTGAACTGAACTCCACATGCTCCTTCCTAGTGAACGCTTGACTACCCCTGCAGGACTTCAGCAGAGACCACACTATAGGTTCACAGTAGAGACCCGCACCATGTCACGACACACCACCTCTGTAACCGGGTAGAAACCAGTAAATCCACCATCTCTGTAACTGGGCAGAAACCAGTAGACCCACCAGCTCTGTAACCGGGTAGAAACCAGTAGACCCACCAGCTCTGTAACCGGGTAGAAACCAGTAGATCCACCATCTCTGTAACTGGGTAGAAACCAGTAGACCCACCAGCTCTGTAACTGGGTAGAAACCAGTAGACCCACCAGTTCTGTAACCGGGTAGAAACCAGTAGGCCCACCAGCTCTGTAACCGGGTAGAAACCAGTAGAACCATCAGCTCTGTAACTGGGTAGAAACCAGTAGAACCATCAGCTCTGTAACTGGGTAGAAACCAGTAGACCCACCAGCTCTGTAACCAGGTAGAAACCAGTAGAACCATCAGCTCTGTAACTTGGTAGAACCCAGTAGACCCACCAGCTCTGTAACCAGGTAGAAACCAGTAGAACCATCAGCTCTGTAACTGGGTAGAAACCAGTAGACCCACCAGCTCTGTAACTGGGTAGAAACAAGTAGATCCACCACCTCTGTAACGGGTAGAACCCAGTAGATCCACCACCTCTGTAACCAGGTAGAAACCAGTATACCCACCAGTTCTGTAACCGGGTAGAAACCAGTAGAACCATCTGCTCTGTAACAAGTAGATGCAGAGATTATAATGCATCCACAGAAATATATTGTACTGTAGCCTAGAAAATACCTAGCCTGGTCCCAGATCTGTTTGTGCTTTTGACCATTGTCAATGCCATTGTCAAGCTAAACATTTGGCAAGACAATTCCATAAGGAGAGCAGAAACAGACTGGCACCCAGGCTAGAAAATAGCACCTTGGTTGTCCATCACAATGTCAATGGTTTGATAGATTTATATCATATTTAGAAAATAAGCATTATATTCAGACGTAATTGTTGATAGAAGTGGTGTGGTGTGCTGGCTGGCACTACAACCCATCATGTTTTAATTCAATAAATCTCATTAAAAAAATGTTTTAATATGACAGATAATCATTTCCTTCTGCTTGTTTCCAGTGGATTTGACACATCTATCTATAGTACAGCCGATGTTTCTTCATATGATCTTTTTCATGATTCATATTCTGACACATACCACCTATAACCTCTGAACAGAGAGACCAATCTTTAATACAATGGGATGAAACTGAGAAATTGATTCCATTGTGTGTGGTCAGTAATTATGAAAGGGGTAGAGATAGAGGGGGAGAGAGATAGAAAGAGAGATTTTCTCTGTGCAGTGGTGTAGAACATTGTCCCCCTGTACGGTGGTGACCTGTAGAGGCCTGCCCAGGTGGACGGTACAGGACCAATCAGCAACAGCCTCACTGAGCAAGTGGAATGACTTTCATGCCCTTTGAGTCAAATCTATTAGACATGTTCAGCTCTCTGTAAGGCTACTTGCACTTACCGACTTAGCAAACAGATGTTTGCCCTCGAAGGGAGAATAGTGGAATGTGTTGCACACTATGACTAGTTATCTGCAGTTGAAGTTGTAAGTTTACATACACCTTAGCCGAATACATTTAAACTCAGTTTTTCACAATTCCTGACATTCAATTCTAGTAAAAAAGACCCTCTTTTAGGTCAGTTAGGATCACCACTTTATTTTAAGAAGGTGAAATGTCAGAATAATAGTAAAGAGAATGATTTATTTCAGCTTTTATTTCTTTCATCACATTCCCAGTAGGTCAGAAGTTTACATACACTCAATTAGTATTTGGTAGCATTGCCTTTAAATTGTTTAACTTGGGTCAAACGTTTCAGGTAGCCTTCCACAAGCTTCCCACAATATGTTGGCCCATTCCTCCTGACAGAGCTGGTGTAACTGAGTCAGATTCGTAGGCCTCCTTGCTCACACACACTTTTTCAGTTCTGCCCACAAATCTTCTATAGGATTGAGGTCAAGGCTTTGTGATGGCCATTCCAATACCTTGACTTTGTTGTCCTTAAGACATTTTGCCACAACTTTGGAAGTATGCTTGGGGTCATTGTTCAATTGGAAGACTAATTTGCGAGCAAGATTTAAGTTTAACTGATGTCTTGAGATGTTGCTTCAATATATCCATGTAATTTCTTGTCCTCATGATGCCATCTATTTTGTGAAGTGCACCAGTCCCTCCTGCAGCAAAGCACCCCCACAACCTGATGCTGCCACCCCCGTGCTTCACGGTTGGGATGGTGTTCTTCGGCTTGCAAGCCTCCCCCTTTTTCCTCCAAACATAACAATGGTCATTATGGCCAAACATTTCAATTTTTGTTTCATCAGACCAGAGAACATTTCTCCAAAAAGTACGATCTTTGTCCCCATGTGCAGTTGCAAACTGTAGTCTGGCTTTTTTATGGCGGTTTTGGAGCCGTGGCTTCTTCCTTGCTGAGCGGCCTTTCAGGTTATGTCGATATTGGACTCGTTTTACTGTGGATAGAGATACTTTGTACCTGTTTCCTCCAGCATTTTCACAATGTCCTTTGCTGTTATTCTGAGATTGATTTGCACTTCTCTCACCAAAGTACGTTCATCTCTAGGAGACAGAACATGTCTCCTTCCTGAGTGGTATGACGGCTGTGTGGTCCCATGGTGTTTATACTTGCATACTATTGTTTGTAGAGATGAACGTGGTACCTTCAGGCGTTTGGAAATTGCTCCCAAGGATGAACCAGACTTGTGGAGGTCTACCATTTTCTGAGGTCTTGACTGATTTCTTTTGATTTTCCCATCATGTCAAGCAAAGAGGCACTGAGTTTGAAGGTAGGTCTTGAAATACATCCACAGGTACACCTCCAATTGACTCAAATTATGTAAATTAGCCTATGAGAAGCTTCTAAAGCCATGCCATCCTTTTCTGGAGTTTTCCAAGATGTTAGTGTATGTGAACTTCAGACCCACTGGACTTGTGATACAGTAAGTTAGAAGTGAAATAATCTGTCTGTAAAGAATTGTTGGAAAAATGACTTGTGTCATGCACAAAGTAGATGTCCTAACCGACTTGCCAAAACTATAGTCTGTTAACACGAAATTTGTGGTGTGATTGAAAAATGTGGTTTAATAACTCCAACCTAAGTGCATGTAAACTTCTGACTTCAACTGTATGTTAAAGTATTGAAACTTGTGTTATATTGTACTGTACTGCGCAACATAATATTAGAAAGATGAGTGAGATCATCGTTTTTTATGTATTGGTAAGGTTAGTAAATATCATACAGAAAATGCATGGTTTTCAGAGGGTTCAGTTAAGGAGTATTTTGTGGGATACAGTCCTATTAAACTGCACAACCATATGGTACTAGCCTTTTTTTAGGGGGTAGATCAGCTATAATATTGAAGGTAGATTGTGGCTACCATCAATGTAATTGTCTGCATAATTTCCAATCCCCCATGTTTTTTTGTAAATATATATATAAAATATATATATTTTCCTTTATTATTTTCCCCTAACCCGGAAACCCTCCCCTAATTGGAGTAAACTAATGAACGACAACACTTAGGCTTCTACTTCCAACTTATACAGTACATGCAGTACTATATTTGTTTTAGAGACACAGTATATTTTACAATAGTTATCTTTTTGTTGGTTTTTAGTCCCATCCTTCATCGTTTATGCTATAAGGCTTTGTTCTCTGATGGTTAAAGTCACCTGTACTAAGCTTAATACAGACATATTGCATTTATAATTAGTTTCTTTAGCTGAGAACAAAGAAGGCAAGCTCCAGAATTGCATAAAGAAACATACTTGTTTTATTATAATATAATGTTGATATTGTTTATCATAATGTTCTGAAATATATGTATATTTTTTACATGGGCACAAGCTACTAAGGAACACATACAGTAAGCAAACTTAGAAAAATATTAGATTCGTATTATTGGCACAGATTAAGTTCTATTATATTGTTAGCAAAAAGAAAATACTTGATTAAATAAATAAATACAATGTCACTCACAAGTCAAATGTGTTTATGGAACATTCACACCAAACAGCTGGAAATGGGTCATAATCCTCAGCAGACAGACGATGATAATAAATAAAAACCACTACACAAACATGTCACAAAGCTGCCATGGAGCATTTTATGCAAAAGCACACATAGAGGACACACGCGCGTACACACACACACACTACAGGAAGCTGCTGAGAGGAGGACGACAAATAATTTTTGCTGGAATGGAGTGAACGGAATGGTGCTCGATACCATACCATGTATGCCATTCCAGCCGTTACTATGAGCCCGTCCTCCCCAATTAAAGTGCCACCAACCTCCTGTGACACACACACACACACAAACACACACACACACACACAGTGTAACAAAGGACGATTCACTCTCCCAATGACAAATAATAATCAAATAAAATATAAAAAGTTCAGTCAACATATCAGGGGTTGCTTTGCTGACAGAGGTAAGTCATGTCTTCTGTAGGAGTGAACAAGAAGAAAGAAAAATACTAATGTTTTAAATCATTTGAAATGGGAAGTGTTTCTCTTCATAACAGCACCAGAACAGCAGCCCTCTCTGACTGAGTGAAGCAGGCAAGTTTTTTCCCATCAGAACGTTTTGCTAAACCAAAGAAACAGAAGGCATCAAGTCCATGTAGGCCTACCACTACTGTATTATGTACCTTCAGGGAAAACACAGAAGCTCACAAAAAACTATTATGACATGTCAATGAATTAAACCACACAACCTGTAAAGCATGAATATTAAAATCCCAATCCACACCTGCCCTTGGAGAGCATGAAAACTAAAATCTTTACTTCACGAAATATGTGGCCCTTTGGACAAACAGATTGTGGCCCTTTGGACAAACAGATCATGGTCCTTTGGACAAACAGATCATGGTCCCTTTGGACAAACAGATCATGGCCCTTTGGCCAAACAGATCATGGCCCTTTGGACAAACAGATCTTGGCCCTTTGGACAAACAGATCATGGCCCTTTGGACAAACAGATCATGGCCCTTTGGACAAACAGATCATGGCCCTTTGGACAAACAGATCGTGGCCCTTTGGACAAACAGATCGTGGCCCTTTGGACAAACAGATTGTGGCCCTTTGGACAAACAGATCGTGGCCCTTTGGACAAACAGATCGTGGCCCTTTGGGGGTAAAAGCAAACAGGCAAGAGGGATGTCAGAAGGAAATTATGCATGAAGCCTGCTAGCTCTACCAGACTGCTGACACAGCTTCTGTAGAGGTTTCACAACCAGCCATTCCCTCATTGTCCTGACGGGAACAACCCAGCCCCCTTTCTATTGCTGTGTGTGTGTGTGTGTGTGTGTGTGTGTGTGTGTGCGTGTGCGTGTGTGTGTGTGGTGTGTGCGTACGTCTTAACGGAGGCCATTTAATTAAAGTCAATCCCAGTGACACTCTGCTTACCAGTCAGCACTGCAGCAAACAGAGCAGCCGCAGGAGACGACTTGGAGATGTCACCTTTTGCACTGCAAGGACACTAGGAAAGGGCTTAATGACAGTGACAGCAGAGCACCAGGAGATGGGACATTACAATAGGAAACGAGTAAGGTCAAGCTTTGTCGCTTGCCGCTAGCTGCATGGACACATCTTTGAAAGCTGACCCGCGAGCGGAGAACGGAGTATGTACAATATCAATTGAAACAGCCATACACAAATGACAATGTTGGAGTGCAAGGACTTCGTCAAGCAAGTGTATCTGTAGGTCTACTTGCTGTAAACGTCCAGCATAAAGTGTACTTGTCAGTCAAACCAGTGCAAAGAATAACTACGTGTCGGTACATGACCTCCATAGACGCACCTTTAGTCACCTCCATGTGATACCATGACAACATCTCTGTAAATCTGAAAATGTAAACATTCTTTTAATCTCGATGGACAGAAGCATAGTACCTACTAGTAAGTGCCCATAGTAGAGACTTCTGGGATGCAGGGTGACACCCTCCTTATTATACTGTTCCTGGCACAGACAAGGTAGCGACATTAAAGGTTCAATGCATACAAAATCTAACTCTAAAAGCAGCGCACGTACAGTATGAGAAATCAGAGAGAGATCTATAGGTCATTTCCAAGGGATATGAGCCATAGTGATTCATACTTCATGATTCTGTATTTCAAATCTATTTAAAATATTAATCAACCAAGATAAATTACACAATGGACTCAGTCGCAGTAATACTCATATCTCAGTATAGTAATATACATATCTCAGTATAGTATTACTCATATCTCAGTATAGTAATACTCATATATCAGTATTGAAATACTCATATCTTAGTAGTAGTAGTAGTAATACTCATATCTCATTATAGTAATACTCATATATCAGTATAGAAATACTCATATCTTAGTAGTAGTAGTAGTAATACTCATATCTCAATAGGATCACTACAGTCGGTAGAAGGTACATAGTAGCTTATGAAGGAAGTTGGGATATACCTTATTTTAAAGAACACAAAGGCATTACAAGGTTGATAAGCCTTCAACTCAACTCAGCAGTTTGATGGACACACATAAATGCTTTCAACAAACATACACTTTTTTTAGATATGTAATATACTGTATATAAACGTATACAAGAAATATATAGACCACCTTTTTCTGGCATTGTATGTATAGAAGGTTCACCTCTTGATTTGGCCTTCATGTTATGTGTTGAAATTGTATGATATAAAATCCACAACACAATGGTCATAGTCTGACAAACGTATGGATATGGTATAATTTAAAATACATAATGTAAAATGATATATAAATAATTTTCGTAAAAAGAAACGTTTGTACAATATAACATCACCACAGTTCTATGTGGAGTTTGATACGTGTATTATAACAATTACAATTACGGAGTTGAATTCCAAACAACTATCTCCTTCGTTTTTTAAATAAATGCATACATGTAGATCCTTCATCCAGTGATTCATTCAGGCTAGCCACTTCAGGTCAGGATACAATACCAAAATGAAATGTTCTTGATTTGGTAGCGCTTTGGGATGAACATTAGTTGTACATTATACTGACTACACTTTGGGATGAAGGGGTAAGGGATGAAGGTGTTCATAAGGCCTATACAACACCAGTATGAGCCACACGGTGCGCCACGTCAGTTGTTTCACTTGACATACGGCTGTTAATATGGATGGGATGTATAGAGCTTATGACCACCTCTTTGACAACAGGGGTAACATAGGTATACATACTTTAAATATTCACTGTACATAGTCATGGTGCAACCCCCTTTCTCTCACCAAATCCTCCTATCCTGTTAACCACAACAAAGAGCTCTTCATATACACCTAGAGCCTCTCTGAGCCAGTTTCTCTATAGCTACAGCTCAATTTGAAGTAGTGGTTCTACTTTTTTAAATATTTGAGCCTCTATTTAAAGGGATACTTCAGGATTTTGTCAATTAAGCATTTTATTTACTTCCCCAGAGTCAGATGAACTAGTGGATACCATTTTTATGTCAATGCACCCAGTATGAAGGAAGTCAGAGGTAGTTTCGCGAGCCAATGCTAAGTCTGCTGTATCAACTAGCAGGCTAGCAGTTTCCATATACTTCCAGTCATTGCCCTAACGCTAGTTTTCAATTGCGCTTCTGCTAGTTAGCAACTTCCTTCAAACTGCACACAGAGACCTAAAAATGGAATCCACAAATTCATCTAACTCTGGGGAAATAGCTAAAGGGCTTCATTGTCGAAAATCCTGACGTATCCCTTTAAAGTAGTTTGAAGTTCTATTTGAAGTAGTTGAGCCCTGCGACCAGGAAGAACTTCTCCAAGAAGAGTTCAGAGTCGAGCACAGCGATGTGAGCGGCTCGGCCAATCAGAGTGTTGGCGGTGTTGGGCAGGGCGTGGAACACATTCTGGCGAATCAGACAACAGTCCTTAGCCCCCACCAACGGCTGGAGTAGGTTGTTGATCATCTCTGTGTACACTGGACCTTGAATATGGAGACAGAAACACGCATGTCAACAGAGACAAAGGTACAGTACGTGATGACGATTGTTTACCATGCAAACCATGATTCTTAGATGTATTTGGTGGAGAATGCAGGCATCTGGTCTTTTTAATAGGAACATAGGAGCTGCAGTGAGTGGTGCTAACCTGTGGTCCTGTCTTTGAGTGCAGTCCTGCACATCTCTATCCTTGCAGAGTGGAAGGGAACATATCGGTCCTGAGGCGATGCCACCAACACCACATTCTTGAAGAACTGGAGCCCTGAGAAACCAGACAAACAGAGGGCGTAGACAGAGTGACAGAAATAGAGAGACAGAAAGTGTTTTTGGGTTACATTTCTATATTACTTGGTGCCATCATCATTGTTTGACAGCCCTCGACTGATGAA
The DNA here is from genome assembly GCF_013265735.2 of Oncorhynchus mykiss. Classification (NCBI taxonomy): domain Eukaryota; kingdom Metazoa; phylum Chordata; class Actinopteri; order Salmoniformes; family Salmonidae; genus Oncorhynchus; species Oncorhynchus mykiss. The sequence goes on from NC_048582.1 coordinate 46,582,055, forward strand.
GCTGTGTTATTTCTCGTGTCTCCTGTCACTGTGCTCTTAAAAGAGTGCACTACTGGGTTTCAAATGACAGGGTTTGGATCATTTTGTCAGCCCGGCACAGCTCGAAGAAAAAAAGTGTTTTTCTGGCTTATGTACTTGGAGTCTTTGACAAACGGATGCTTTGTTCATCTCACACAGTGGGGGTGCTTCCCAGAACAGAGCTAGCTAGCTAGTGGAGTCTGTGTGTTAGCCAAATGACATATGGAAAGGAAAAGAGGAAAAAAAAAGACAAGATGAACAACATTTTAATGAATATTTGAGCTCATTGTGCTCTTACAGTGTAGTTCCTCCTACATTATAGCAGTACCTACCTGGTTTCTGACTGAGAAGATAGAGGAAGGTTTTCCGAGGATCGGTGTGATCTCTGCAGGTGAGCTGCAGCAACGATCCAGATTTCTTCAGCTTCTGCATCAGCCAGAGACCTAAAACAACCACAGATGTCAGCCACAGACCTGTAACAACCACAGACATCAGCCAGAGACCTAAAACAACCACAGATGTCAGCCACAGACCTGTAACAACCACAGACATCAGCCAGAGACCTAAAACAACCACAGATGTCAGCCACAGACCTGTAACAACCACAGACATCACCTAGAGATCTAAAACGACCACAGACAACCAGAGACCTGATTCAACCATCTGAATAAAAGACACACACATCCCCCATTGAAGACAACCCTGGGATGATCTCAGGGCAGAGCTAAATACAGTACAATTAATACAGACTGGTAGGAAGCTGCTGAGGAGACAAAACCAGAATCAGAAACAGTTTCTATTCTCCATGCTAAGTCAACGATGCCCTATGTTTTGCAAGGATTACAAAGGCCTAAGTAAGTAGGTAAGTATGCTGACCCGACCTCCCTCCCTACCTCACCTGTGCTGACCAGCGTGCTGTTGTTGTACAGCGTTCCCAGGTGTGGTCCGGACAGAGACAGGAAGGTGTGCAGCTTGACCAGGTAGCAGCGGAACCGAGGCCTTGTCAGCACCGACCGGATAATCACATTCCCCAAAGAGTGACCGATGAAACTGAGGGTCGGATAAAGGAGACAAACAGAACAGAAACAAAACAGACAAACAGAACAGATCAATACATTACTCTGCTGCTGCCCAGGTCTCGTTAGACCTAAAGAATGATCAAATGAAAAGACTGCCAAGACTGACTGCACAGTTTCTTATTATAGAATAGAAACTATGCACAGCAAGAAGTGCCTCCAATTCCTTGGCCCCCTGGTATTTACTCTATCAGTATAAAGTGTTCAGGACGAGGGTAGCTCATCCCAATCTAGCCCCTTGAGTTTTGTCAAGAAAATAGATCTTTATGTTTTTAACTCCATAGAGATGATTAATGTCCAAATAAGCGTCCTCCAAAGCAAGGTGACGTCTTGACGTCTTCATGGCTAGGATAGTAATTAGCTGCTTTACCCCAGTAGTCCATGGGGCGTTAGATTTCCTTAGATGTTAAGTTCTCATCTGCTAATTACAGTAGTATCACCGTCATCACAGTACTGGGCAGCATCCCTTAACACCAGCTACAAACCACCTCATCTGTTTCCTCGAACACTAAATATAGTAGAGGCGATGAGGAGAGAGACAGCTGCTACTGTGGCACTCCATGTCTTTAGTCACATTTCTCCAGAGTATAAACAATGTTGAAAAGAATGCATACTTAAATAGCACACACAGAAACTCAGATAGGAAAATTGGCATATTTAGGGCAATTATTGTACATGATGAATGACTGTACTTGATTTGGATCCATTAGTGTTCTGCTGCGGAGAGAAATATGTTTCAGTTCTTCACATCAAAGACAATGCTAAGTGGTTGAAAGTGCATGGGAATATCCTTCATTACTGGGTTATTAAAACCTTCTCTAACTCAGACGGGGCTGGTGGGAGGAGCTATAGGAGGACGGGCTCATTGTAATGGCTGGAATGGAAGAAATGGAACGATATGAAATACATTAAACAAATGGAAACCGGTTGACCCCGTTCCATTTCTTCCATTGCAGCCATTACAATGAGCCCATACTCCTATTGCTCCTCCCACCAGCCTCCTCTGCTCTAACTGGCAATCAGTTTGATAGGGTTGAGGATTGAACTGAGATGGGGGGTTTTCTCATTTGGGCAAAAGTCCGTCCTCTGTCCTCTCCTCCGTGCCCCGGAAACCGATAAGTGGTCGAGGAGTGTGTCAATTCATTAGTAGGCAAGCGAAAGTGTCCTCCACTTCTCGATAGCCACCTTTCATCGAGGATACTCATGTGTATCCTAAGGTGGAAGAGCTTTTAAATCTGCCACAACCCCTTTGAATCAGCTTTCATGTCAGAGGACAAAGAAACATGCACATGTTTAAAAACGACTCATTTTTTTCATCTATAACATGTCTTGCACAACTAACTTCATTTGTTTTGATCACTTTACACATTTATTTGGGGATCCACCCCTGTAAACATCATTTGCCTAATGACGGCCGTCTCATTTCATCCACGTTCACTTTCCTCGCAGACTCTCCTTTGACCTATTTCAAAAGGAGGCGAGAGAAGACGGAGGAGAGAGGACGCATACTCCCAGTGTCCTTTCTCCTCGTCTCCTTCTCAAAACTAATTGGAGGAGTAGGAACCTCTGCCTTTCTCATACAATGGGTTTTAAGAAGGTGACGAGGAGAGAGGACGTGAGGAGGATGCAATTCCCAGTGAATATCATAATGTATTCATATCCTGCCATCTAGTGGCTATTGGGCTGTTTTGTTTCTCCATTGCCTCCTATTACTGTACCTGTGTCTTTATGTTATGTGGTAGTTAGAATACTGACATTAATGTTGTGTGGTAGGTAGAACGGACCTTAATGTTGTGTTGTGGTTAGGACACTGACATTAATGTTATGTGGTCGTTAGAATACTGACATTCATGTTGTGTGGTAGTTAGAAATGACCTTAATGTTGTGTGAGGGTTAGGACACAGACCTTAATGTTGTGTGGTAGTTGGAACTGCATTAATTGTTGTGTGGTAGTTAAGGCAATGGGCCCAGTTGCATGAAACACCTTAAGTTAATTTCCCCCTCATCTCTTTCCTTAGTTTCCTTAACTTTAAGTCAGTTGCACAGAACATTTGAATGTGAATTCCCCCATGAAATTCGGTGAATAAGTTAAGGGTGCCCGTGAGGTCCCTAAACAGCTTCATTCAGTATGGTTATCAATGCAAACAGAATTTGTGGAGGTGGATGTTGCTTTCATCTGCCCTTGTTACATACAAAAGGAAAGCATCAACCAGCTAGTGACTTAGCTAAACAACAGAAGATGCACAATCCATGGCTATAAAGGGATACATTGTTGTACAACTGAATGCATTCAACTAAACCCCTCTGGATCAGAGAGGTGCCGGGGGCTGCCATAACAGACATCCACGGCACCCCGGGAACAGTGGGTTAACTGCCTTGCTCAGGGGCAGAACGACAGATTTTTACCTATTCAGCTCAGGAATTCGATCCAGCAACCTTTCGGTTACTGGTCCAACACTCTAACCACTAGGCCACTTGCCACTGGCAGTTAGCTGGCAGTTAGCTGGCAGTTAGCTGGCAGTTAGCTGGCTACTCTGTAATATAGCTTGAAGTGCTCGAAAGTAATAAAAAAACAAGTTGAGAAAAAATGTACAACAAGAAACGTTGTTTATTATCTTCTGAAGCAATATGGTTATCCTGTCTTGATTGTAGAAGTTCTATTTTACTATCTCACAAAATAAATGTGTCATAGTTAGAACTGACCTTAAGGTTGTGTGGTGGTTAGGAGACTTGACCTTAATGTTGTGTAGTGGTTAGGATACTGACCTTATCCGTCCGACGGTGAGGTTGTACAGCTGAATGTGCTGGATGATCTCGTCTATTAGCCTGTCCGTCATGGTGTCGAAATCTGCAAACGTGTCAGTCTGCAGCCAAGTGAGAGGAAAACAACCAACATATTTGTACATTTATTTAACCAGGAAATCCTATAGAGATTAAAATACCTCTTTAACAAGGGTGCTCTGGTATAAGTAGCTAAAAATATAAATAATATTCACAGGATTATCGATTTACAATCGATTTATTAATGTGCAGACAGAATATTCTGTATTTTACCTGGTTCCTCTCAGACATGAGGAAGTCGAGTCTGGACCCTGGTAAACCCAGCTCTATGAAGGTCTTCACCAGGCGAAGGTCTGCACTGTTCCCTAGGAGGACACAATAAAACAACACACCTTCAAACTGCTGGCCCCTGATCTGTATGTAAGCATAGAGGGGGGACCCAAATGATATTATGGACTGTTCAGTTGTTTTGAGTAAAGTTGCATTGTCCTAGCATTGGACAACATTGTATGCTGTTTTACCATCCAGGCCATGGACATATACAATCAGGTGGATCAGGTGATTGGTTGATTTGGTTGATTCAATTGATTGCTTGATTGATTGATTGATTGTCTCACCATCAAGGCCGTGGACACAGACAACCAGGTGTATGCCATCCTCAAACTCCTCATCCTCCTCCTCAGGGGGGAAATAGGGCAGGTCGGAGGCCAGGTGAGGGAGGTCACTGTACAGGGTTGCCTGGAACACCAGGTCTTTCACCAGATCCTCTTTGGACCTGTAGAAACTGGAAAACAGTGTGGGCAGAGGGGACAAGTGATGGTCAGAGGTGGAATCATTGTTGGAAATAACAACAGCATCATTATGGGAAATCACACACTCACAAGAACTCATCATCAAAGAGGTCAAAGAGCAAACATCTGACTTCCGTCTCATTCAAAAACTAGAAAGAAAAAACAACTCACTGCAGCATCCTCTCGTTTGTGTCATCGTCTGGCCCCAGGGAGTTGGACGAGGTTGAGGAGATGATGCCAAAGGACCCCAGGGGCTGATGGGTAATGGGGGATGCGGCTTGTCGAGTGGAGATGCCGCTAATGGACGGTGAGTCCCGGAGGACGGAGGAGAAGGGAAGACAGGTCGGAGCACAGGACACAGACATATTCACCACCTCCACCACCTTCCTGTTCATAAAGGACAGGCCTGACCCTGTGGTTGACCCCGAGCCTGACCCTGACTCCGAGCTACTGGGAATCTTAGCCGGCTTAGTCTGACCGTTGAGATCCAGCTGCTCTCGCTCGTTGGCCGGGAGCCCTATGAGGTCATCAGACCTGGCCCTATCATTGACAGTAAGGCCTATGAGGTGGATGGGTCTCTCTGTGTGGTTGGGGATAGAGGGGATCGGCCTGGGGTCATGGAGGCTCTTCCTCTGTGAGACCACCACTAGGTCACGCAGCCCGACCCGATGGAGGCTCTGGCAGGGAGTATGATGATGATCCAGTAGGTCCTGGTCAACAAGGTCATTCAACCCAATCTGATGGAGACTCTGACAGTCATTCCTGACTGGATTATCCTCCACATCATCCACCAGCACACCGCTGTCATGTTCACAGGGTTTTGTCTCACAGCTACAGGGGGCGAAGTCTACTTCACAGGGACCTGGGTCCACTGAGTTTGGGACACCACAGCTATCTCCTCTGTGATGTTTCTTATCCTCCATCTGACTGACTACAGCTGGATCCTTCATATCATCATGGCATTCAACATACTGTTGGAACAGCAAGACTTCTGGTACTCGACTAATGCCACTTAACACTGCTTTCATGTCCTGAGTGTCTGACAGGGCCACTGGCAAAGCAGATTCATTAGATCTAAGAGTTTCTTTAAGAACATGACAACTCTCCATATGAGTTCTGGTTACATGCTGGGGTGGTGAGGGCACAGCTACCCAGTCAAACAGACCAACCTCAGGCAGCTCTCCCTCTTGGATGTCCTCTAGAGAGGAGTAGTTTCCCCCGGATAAGGATTCCTGGTGTCTAATCAAGTCCCCAGTCATTACATGGGTGGGAGCAGTGGAGATGGAGGAGCATCCCACCTCCTGGTCCTGGTACCCGCTGGTCCCCTCGCTCTCCGTGTCTACCTCCGCCTCCGCTCCTCCCTGGTCCTCTTCTGTGTCCTCAGGGCTGGAGATCTGAGGAGCTGAGACAGACTTGGTCAGTTTACTGAGCTGTTGCTGGTACCTCTGTTCCTCGTCGTCCTCGTAGGGAAGGGACGAGATGGAGGTGAGGGAGGCCTGGATACCCATACCGCCACCCCCTCCGCCGGGCAGGCTGCCCCCGCTGGCTCCACTCTCTGTCTGCAGGCCCTCCAGGGAGCTGCGGTGGGCTGGGTGTCTCCTCTCCAGGCGCTGCAGTACCATTATCTCCTCCAGAGGGCGCCCTCCAGTCCGGTGAGCGTCCAGGAGCCAGGCCATCGAGCTGGGCTCACTCTCGATGCCTGAGTCAGAGATGACGGAGGGGGAGCGGTTCATTATCTTGGGGCCCCCCACCCCCACCACCCCTCGGTGGGCCAGCTCTCTCCTCAGGTCCGTAGGTAGAGGGTGCGTGAGGGGATGATCTTTGAGTGGAGCCTGGGGGTAAGTGGTTAGACGGCTAATAGGAACATACTTGCTGTCGTCGTCCATAGCAATGTCATTGTCTTCTACATCCAAGTCAATTCCTGTACTGATAATGTTCTGGTATCTCTGTGTGATGATGTCCTGGTGGTTCTCCAAGTCTTTCCAAGTCGTGTCTTCACGGTTAGAGGTATGTTGTGTGTCCGTACACTGTTTGTGGTTGGAGGAGATCATTAGCACTGCCTCTCCTCTGAATGGATCCACATCAGTGGGCCTGACTCTGATTATTCTCAGGCCTAAACCAGGGCTCTCCTCTGATTTCTCCTCTGCCTTGGCCTGCTCCTCTGGATCCCCTGGCTGGACTGGCTCTCCCTGGTCTGGTTCTCCCTGGTCTGGGTCTGCCTTGTCTGGCTCTGATGTCTCTCCTATCTTGTCAGTAATAATGCTGGTGCTCTGCTCTCCTATGAGAGACCCGTGTGTAGACAGGTCCATGCAGTCCTCACTGTCTTTAGGTTCCTGGGTTGGTATTGCTGGTGAGCTGGTGAGCTGGTCCAGGGGAGGAGGGCTATTGTTGGAATCAGTGACAGGAGGGTCGGGGATGGCCTGCTCACTGGTGGACATAGGTGTTGGTATATATGATCCCCAATCTAGAAGGAAAGATGGATAAAAATGTTAGGTCTTACGCTAATACTAGATGTTTGAATTATGCTTATCTACACTACTTGAAAAGTAGGAATCTGAAACAGATCAAAGAGTATTGTTAGCACAAATAAAAGCAGACTCAGGCCAGGATTCAAACTGAAACAGATTAACAACATATGCACTACTTAAAGGTCAATTCTTGTTGAGCCATCAGCGATCATGATCTCTGCGAATGTAGAGGAAAATACAACGCTGTTGAATGAAATCCCGGACTTAGTCAACTCACCTGTCCGTGGAGACTCTACATATCTATCTTCGAAGATGATAGGCAGGCTGTTCCAGTCTCCGTCAATGTCCAGGCATTCTACAGGTAACGGTGGCATCCTGGTCAGGTAGTTGGAGCTACGCACCTCCACAGCTATCTGACCGTGTCTGTTGATCCTTTAACCAGGAGAAAGAAGATAGAGGAAGAAGACGATGTTAAGAGGAGAACGAAGAAGGAGATTACTTTTTGCTATCTATCATAACGACTCGAACACATTGGACTTACATTTCCTTCATTCATAGAATGAAATCTCAGGTGAAGCATTAACATAACATTTTGTGTAAAACAGAGTGACAAAACTACATCATGCCAATACTCACAGGTCCTCTTGGAATGTCAGGGATGTCTCTTTGGGGTGTTCTGTGAAGAAGTATGCCTCTGAAAACCGCCTGACCTGACACCAGCACAAAATACAAACGAGAACCACCTTCATTTTCTCACTGAGAAACCTACAGAGTTAGTACTGTATGCATGAAAGGCAAAGATTTGATCTTCAAAATGGTGTAAAAGTTAATAGTGTAAAAATGGTTCAAATATAGGTAACTGCCAAAATAAAGGAAACACTTGAGTAAATGAGCGAGACAATGTATTTTGAAAGCAGGTGCTTCTACGCAGGTGGGGTTCCTGAGTTAGTTAAGAATTAACGTTCCATCATACTTAGAAAATGCCCAGTTGCCCATTATTTTGGCTAGCAGAGATCTCAGTGACTGAAAGAGGGGTCTCCAAGGAGTATAGGAGGTTTAACGTGTGTGTGTGTGTGTGTATATCTGTATCTCAGTCACAAGGGGCCTCATTTATAAACCGTGCGTACTTAGAAAATATATCCCAAAGTGTGCTTGTGCCGGTTTTCCAGAAAAAGTTAGCGTTTATGAAAAAAAATGTACGTGACAATTTCCTTTCCTCCACGCAAACTTCAGACCATGCGTACGTAGAGGAATGTTATAGTGGTTGAAGTATTGTATTGCAAGCAGGTATTTTGTGGGGGATATGATGACAGGCTTATTGATCAAATAATCACAATAACACGATGTAGCCTATTTCCTTTAGTTGGAATGTAAATAATTAGACATAGGAATCCATTTCCTATTTCTGTCTTTTAAAAAAAAAACATTGCAGAATAAATTCCTCACCTTTCGTAGCTGTGATGGGTTCACATTACTGATGGTACCAGACAACACATTACCATGCGCATCTCTAATTTAACTGGGGCTATTTAAATAGATAGGCTATGCATTTCAAGTTTGGCTGTATGTGATCCCATGAGCAGTGCGGTTTATGGCCTACAGATCATTTTAATTAGGTGAACATCAAAACACATTTTTTTTCCACATTTTGTTACGTTACAGCCTTATTCTAAAATGGATTCAATTATTTATTTGATCCTCAGCTATCTACACACAATACCTAATAATGACAAAGCGAAAAAAAGGTTTTGAGAAATATTTGCTAATGTGTAAAAAAAATTACAAATAAATACCTTATTTACATAAGTATTCAGACCCTTGGCTATGAGACTCGAAATTGTGCTCAGGAGCATCCTGTTTCCATTGATCATCCTTCAGATGTTTCTACAAATTGATTGGAGTCCACCTGTTGTATATTAAGTTGTTTGGACATGATTTGGAAAGGCACACACCTGTTTATATAAGGTCCCACAGTTGCCAGTGCATGTCAGAGCAAAAACCAAGCCATGATGTCGAAGGAATAGGCCGTAGAGCTCCGAGACAGGATTGTGTCGAGGCACAGATCTGGCAAAGGGTACCAAAAAAATTCTGTAGCATTGAAAGTCCCCAAGAACACAGTGGCCTCCATTATTCTTAAATGGAAAAAGTTTGGAAGCACCAAGACACTTCCTAGAGCTGGCCGCCCGCAATTGGGGGAGAAGGCCCTTGGTCAGGGAGGTGACCAAGAACCCGATGGTCACTCTGACAGTGCTCTAGAGTTTGCAAACATTTCTAAAAACTTGTTTTTGATTTGTCATTATGGGGTATTGTGTGTAGATTATTGACGGGGAAAAAACGATTTAATACATTTTAGAATAAAGCTGTAACGTAACAAATTGTGGAAAAAGTCAAGCGGTCTGAATATAGTGGCACTGTATGCTACTACTGTATGTAGCCCACTGTAATTTGTTTTTAGTAGCATTGACAGCATGTTCAGTTTGGGCGAAAAGTTGTTGCAAAACATTGTTGAATTAAAATGTTCTCTCTTTCAGAAACTGTCACAGTCCTTTGCCAAATACAGTAAAAATTACTACACAAAAAATGTACATTCTGCCAACACAGTAAATAGACCAGTAATTCATGTCAAATATTTGACAGTATGCATAGGCTACAGGTTTGCTGTGCGATAGGAGTGTGACATCATAAGCCTATTTAATCTCAGAGCCTATACCAAGGCAGGACAAAGAAACACAATACTCTATTGATAAACAAAACATTGAACAACAATTCATCCTTTGCATAGAAGTGTGGGTTGTTACCTACTTTTCAATTGCTTCCAATATACAATCAATCTTGCAGAATGCGGGGCACAGTTTTGCGACAGGTCTGATTTATAATGGGAAACATGCTATGTATGGCATATGTCAAGTTAATAAATCAAAATATTTTTAGACTACAAATCATTTTTAGAAATGGCACAGATATTTAGTGTGAAATTTACTGAACGGTTATAAATGAGGCCCCAGATCTCAACCCAGTTGTCGGTGTGTTCTTTACTTTGGCAGTTATATGTATGAACGATGAATATGTTAAATAATTCATGTTAAATAAAGTGTTCAATTATGTTTGACTTCTGGCATTTTGCAAATGTAATACCATGTTGACTTTGATACCATGCATTATCAGAAAAAAAATAATCCCCACTGAACTAAACCTGTCTTCTGTTTATAAAGTCAGAGCGTGACAGAGACAGAGAGTCACAAACATCAGGATAATTACAGAATAAATGTTTATTGAAATCACACCCATCCTGTGGGTGGAAGCATGAAACTAACCACTGAGGGTAAACTAACATGGAGACATACTGTGTTCATTATGATTCACACAGACAGACAGACAGGCAGACAGACAGACAGGCAGACAGACAGGCAGACAGACAGGCAGACAGACAGACAGGCAGACAGACAGGCAGACAGACAGACAGGCAGGCAGGCAGGCAGGCAGACAGACAGACAGACAGATCTGAAACTAACACTGTGAGAGACAGTTTACATTAATATGATTCATTCCAATGATTAGATGGAAATTACATTTGGGATTCTCAGATACAATGTCTATTCAAGGCATAGAGGTCTATAGGGACTAAGTTGGTGTATTTTACCTGGCAGTAATACTCTTACGCAATCTGACACACAAAACCTAATCAGAATAGTGGGCTTTGGAGAGTTCAAGACCTCGGCTTTAAAATAGATTAGAAAGAATGTATGTGATGTGTGATGTTCCTGAGGAGGTCAGGGGTTGGAGGTCAGGGGTTAGGGCTCACCCTGAGTGTGTGGTGTTCCTGGGCCAGGTGGGACAGGATATGTGTGTTGGGAACGGCAGCCTCCAGGAAGCGTGTCCACAGGGCCGACAGTTGGGAGCAGAGTTGGGTCAGGTCTCTACAGATCTGTTCTGCTACTTTCTCATGTCCCTCCTGCAGCTAGAGAAGGAGAGGAGAGAGGAGACAGACGAGGGTTAGGGTCAGCGGGTGGTGCTCGTTAGAGGGGTTAGAGGCTGGTTAGAGGTCAAAGGGCAGGTTAGGTAGAGCAGAGCTGTGTCAGGTCTCTACTGATATGTTCTGCTGCCTTCTAATGGAGGAGACAGTGGATACAGATAGTATCTATTTATATGCTCAATTAATTCATGGTATCTTAGATACTGTATATAGTAAAAGTACAGGTAACTGCCAAAATAATGGAAACACTTGAATAAATAGATATGTATATTCAAAGCAGGTGCTTCCATACAGATGTGGTTCCTGAGTTCATTAAACAATTAATATCCCATCATGTTTAAGGTCATGTATAAAAATTCTTGGCAGGCCATTATTTTGGCTGGCGTGGCTATGCCCTCATAGGATGACAATGCCCCCCTCCACAGGGCACGAGTGGTCACTGAATGGTTTGATTATTATGAAAACGATGTAAATCATATGCCATGGCCGTCTCAGTCACCAGATCTCAACTCAATTGAACACGTGTTGGCGATTCTAGAGTGGGGCCTGTGACAGTGTTTCCTACCACCATCTACAAAACACCAAATTGGGTCATTTCTCATTGAAGAATGGTGTGGCATCCCTCCAATAGAGTTCCAGACACTTGTAGAATCTATGCCGAGGTGCATTGAAGCTGTTCTGGCTTGTGGCGATCCAGCGCCCTATTAAGATGCTCTATTGTGTTGGTGTCTCCTTTATTTTGGCAGTTACCTGTATGTTGATAAAGTGAAACACTTTAATAATGGAATTGTTTTATGGAAATACTAGTCGAACATTGGAGAGGAAAGAGAACATAACTAATATAAATGTGGATACTGATCTTGGTTTTAATCAGTACTGTATGTCTCGTACACCCACCTACCTGTAGTTCTGTTCTGAGCAGCGTTAGTGTTTCTTCCACAGGAAGCTCGTCTGTGTAGAGAAAGACCAGAGAAAGATATTATAACAGCAAAGCCCGGCTCTACTCAGTCTTACACCGTATGAAGTAAACCCACTGTAAAAACAAAAATATAAAAATAAAAAAAATACAATTGAACAATAAATGATTGACTTGATTGATTGCCACAATAGACATAGCTAAATAATGAGGAAATGCTATTGTAACATGTTGTTGCCTCACCTATGTCCACCTGGTCCAGCTGTGGTATCTCCTTCATCACCGTGGTGTAGTAGGAACGTAGGCCTCTGTGTACCACCAGTAGGAGGCGACAGAGTCTACCATGCCATGTGTGAGCTCTCTGTAAACAGTTCTCACTGGGGACGTAGAAACTCCCCTGGAGGGAAGAGGGAAGAAGGAGAGGGGGAGAAGAGAGAGGATAAACACGTGGAAGAGGGGAGAGACACATGGGAGACAGGAGAGACGGAGCGACACATGGGAGACAGGAGAGACGGAGAGACAGGGGAAGAGAGAGAATAAACACATGGAAGAGGGGAGAGACACATGGGAGACAGGAGAGACACATGGGAGACAGGAGAGACACATGGGAGACAGGAGAGACACATGGGAGACAGGAGAGACACATGGGAGACAGGAGAGACACATGGGAGACAGGAGAGACACATGGGAGACAGGAGAGACACATGGGAGACAGGAGAGACACATGGGAGACAGGAGAGACACATGGGAGACAGGAGAGACAGGAGAGACACATGGGAGACAGGAGAGACACATGGGAGACAGGAGATGCGGAGAGACACATGGGAGACAGGAGAGACACATGGGAGACAGGAGAGACACATGGGAGACAGGAGAGACACATGGGAGACAGGAGAGACACATGGGAGACAGGAGAGACGGAGAGACGGGAAGAGAGAGGAGAGACACATGGGAGACAGGAGAGACACATGGGAGACAGGAGAGACGGGGAGACAGGAGAGGAGAGACACATGGGAGACAGGAGAGACGGAGAGACAGGGGAAGAGAGAGGAGAGACACATGGGAGACGAGAGAGGGAGAGACAGGGGAAGAGAGAGGAGAGACACATGGGAGACAGGAGAGACACATGGGAGACAGGAGAGACACATGGGAGACAGGAGAGACGGAGAGACAGGGGAAGAGAGAGGAGAGACACATGGGAGACAGGAGAGACACATGGGAGACAGGAGAGACGGGGAGACAGGGGAAGAGAGAGGAGAGACACATGGGAGACAGGAGAGACGGAGAGACGGGGGAAGAGAGAGGAGAGACACATGGGAGACAGGAGAGAGGGAGAGACAGGGGACGAGAGAGGAGAGACACATGGGAGACAGGAGAGACACATGGGAGACAGGAGAGACACATGGGAGACAGGAGAGACACATGGGAGACAGGAGAGACGGAGAGACACATGGGAGACAGGAGAGACACATGGGAGACAGGAGAGACGGAGAGACAGGGGAAGAGAGAGGAGAGACACATGGGAGACAGGAGAGACACATGGGAGACAGGAGAGACGGGGAGACAGGGGAAGAGAGAGGAGAGACACATGGGAGACAGGAGAGACGGGGAGACAGGGGAAGAGAGAGGAGAGACACATGGGAGACAGGAGAGACGGAGAGACAGGGGAAGAGAGAGGAGAGACACATGGGAGAGAGGGAGAGACAGGGAAAGAGAGAGGAGAGACACATGGGAGACAGGAGAGATGGAGAGACAGAGGAAGAGACCGGGAAGAAAAGAGACATGGGAAAAAATGTTGGTTACTCCATCTAGGTCAAACGATAACGAGCTGCTTTAATGACGGCCAGGTCCAGATACTGGGACTCCACAGTCTCCCCAGTAGGAACCAATGAGCTCCCTCTGTGTAGCCTTGCCATTGATCTTGGTCTGGAACAGGACTTTATTTAGGACCTTGTCTAGTGAGTTAACACCAATGTGTAAAGTCTCAGTCACCACATGAGGTTTTGGACTCAGGCAGCTCCTAAACATAGCTTGGTACCCAGTAGTAAAACAACATTGATGTGGACGTGGTACTGGAAGATATAGAAGACATGACCCTACAGTAGTTGTATGACCTTTAACATGTCCTGTGGACAGGAACTAACTAACCTCACACTACCCAGTAACCACCAACTACCCAGACATCAGTAACAATCACTGGTGATGTTTCATTCAACATATATTAGACTGGGAAGGTAATGGATTGAAAGCTTAGCCAACCTGTTCATCAATGTCACTGTACTACCATTTTAAGGAAAGTATTTATTAGTAGTAATTCCTATTTCTCACCAGCAGGTGGATCTCTAACCGCAAACCCACAGCACTTTCACCTCTGACACTGAACCAGTCCCAACACACACAGGCCCCAGCCCCTTGGGATGCCAGCGCCTGGCCTCTGTCACTGTTTTCTGGACAGGGTCCATCTTCCTGTGACTGGCTGGCTGTTCTGGCTGCTTTGGCAGTTTTGTTTTAAAGATATATAATGATGGGGTATGTTTGGATAATGCCTTTGTATGTGTGTGAGTTTTAAAGGCATGTAATATTGGTGTATGTGTGTGAGTTTTAAAGGCATGTAATACTGGTGTATGTGTGTGAGTTTTAAAGGCATGTGATATTGGTGTATGTGTGTGAGTTTTAAAGGCATGTAATACTGGTGTATGTGTGTGTGCACTATAATTTACCTTGGGGCAGTAAAGCGCAGTGCCCTATCATCATAGCTCTACTCTGCTCTGTAATAACAGATAATACTTCTGGATCCTCCACAACCAGGAAGGAACATCTGTATGTTTACTTTCATAGTTCCTTTGACCTTTATAGTGGCATACTGGGATATGGGGGTTGTAACATGGAACACCTCCAGGGGTAAAAATGAAAAATAGCTATTTCTGTCACTATGAACGCAGTCATTATCCCCCTCCCCCACAAAGCAAAACTATTTTTTCCCCTCACTGACAAGTCTAAGAGTCTCAACACACTTCACTCCATCGATCGACATCTGAGCATGTGCATGGGCGGAATCCGATTTTTGGGAGCAAACTTTTGTCCACATCGTCATTGCGTTCCACCCAGAGAGGAAGTCTGCCTTGTGTAGTGTATATCTACCAGGGGGCTTGGGGTGCCAGAGTAGCTTACCAAGCAAGACGGGCCGAGGCAATCTTTGTGTAAATACAGTATATTTCTTATGCGAAGTAACCTTGTTTGGATACTGTATTACAGTCTTCTTAAGTCCTAATTGTCAGCACCAGCCACATGCAAAGCTGACTGTCTGTTACAGGAACACAAGGCTGAGTACACAGGTTACACGCTGGATCTGATGGCTGCTGCAGTGCACCGTGGGATACGTAGTTACAGGGGGTCCATCTGCTCCGACAGAAACAGAACTCAGAGTTACAAAACAATGACATGAATGGGAATTCCTGCTCTAGTAATTATATTTCTATGGCTCACTCTACATCTACATACAACAGGAACAGGGGACAAGCCAGCAGCTTGTCAGGCAGACAGGCTGGTAAACATATCAGGGCAGGTCTCTCTCTCGAAAAGGCCTGAGACCGTGTGCTTTCAGTATCTGAAGGTATCCTGCCTCTTGCTCTTGCATTGGTACCTGACATTCTCAACCACCCCACGAGGGTCCAAGAGGAGTGTCTCCCTCAGAAAATCTTTATCGCCTCTGATATTGCTGAGATACACATTTTTATACCAATGAGGAAATGGGAACGATGTAAAGAAAGTCCACATCCATGTTCTGCCCACCACAAGAGGCAGCACCACTATAATTCAGCTGACATCAACACAATTTTCCAACGACACGTGTCCAGATTGTGCAATAACAACACTCTTAATAATGAATGAAGAAAGAGTGTGGAAAAGCTGTGGCAGTATAAATAGGGTAGTGCTGAAAATGTGCTTATACCCTCCAGGTAGAAAGCCTTACATAAATAAGGGGTTTGAAGAGAGGAGAAAGGGAGAGAAGGATGGCACTCACACACACACATGCACACACACACACACTGTGCTCTGTACACATTTCTCCTGCAGGTAAGCTACGTGGCGGTTGGAGGAGTACTCATTAAGGGGATCAAACACCGCCCCCCGCCCGGCTAAATGCAGTGCTTATTAAAGTTCCCTGTTGGAGGCGCTGTATAAAACCCATGAACAGGGGGGCCGAGCCCGGTGTGTGTAACCCATGAACAAGGGGGCTAAACCGAGAGGAGGGGCTATGAGGGGGACAACCCAGCTCTCATTAAGATTTAGTGCTCAGTCTGTGACATCCGTCCACAGGGCCAAAGGGCTGGATCAGGGTGTGTGTATGAGGCACATGTTGGTGTGAGCAACAGCTTTTGCAATCACAGTAGCGACCTACGCCGGATAAGACTAGTGAAAAGTAGCTGCTCTGCCGGAGGAGGACAACCATACCGTTATCACTGACACACTTTACACAGACCTCATACAAACACACACCTCAATCACACACTTTACAAAGACCTCATACAAACACACACACACCTCAAACACACACTTTACACAGACCTGATACAAACACACACACACACCTCAAACACACGCTTTACACAGACCTCATACAAACACACACACACACCTCAAACACACACCCTCACACACAGACTTTACACAGACCTCATACAAACACACACACACCTCAAACACACGCTTTACACAGACCTCATACAAACACACACACACACCTCAAACACACGCTTTACACAGACCTCATACAAACACACACACACACCTCAAACACACACTTTACACAGACCTCATACAAACACACACACACACCTCAAACACACATTTTACACAGACCTCATACAAACACACACCCACCTCAAACACACACCCTCACACACACACTTTACACAGACCTCATACAAACACACACACACCTCAAACACACACCTCCAGAAGCGCGAGAGACGTGAGTGGTGTCTGTGGTTGATGCATCCAGCGAAGCACTTTCTCTGACTTCCCACAGCTCTCGGGCCACTAAATGAGCCCTTAACATGTGGAAACCATCCCTAATGGCTACTATTATCCTTAGCCCTGTAGTCCACAGGCAGATGAGAAGCCTTATGACACCATATTTACTGCTGAGAGCAGAGTAAGCTGCTGGGGGGGGGGGGGGGGGGCGGCTCATAACAGTGGCTGGAACGGAGCAAATGGAATGTTATCATACACCTGGAAACCATGGAAACCATGCGTTTGATCTGTTTGATACCATTCCACTGATTCCACTCCGGCCACGACCACGAGCTCGTCCTCCCCAATTAAGGTGCCACCAACCTCCTGTGACTGAGAGCTGCTGTCCTTTCTCCTCCAGACGCCAGGCCACAGTCGCTCAGCTGGTCTCAGTGTCCTGCTAGCCTCGGGCCGCGTCCGAAAAGGAACCCCCAAAATGCACTGCTTTTGAACAGCATCTTGGGTTCCGGTCCAAAGTAGAGCACTATATAAGGAATAAGGTGTTCTTTATATGCAGCCTCGGTGTCCTGCGAGCCTGGTCTGGCCACGTGGGTTAATGAGACATTAATAGGGACGCAGCCTCAGTGTCCTGCGAGCCTGGTCTGGCCACGTGGGTTAATGAGACATTAATAGGGACGCAGCCTCAGTGTCCTGCGAGCCTGGTCTGGCCACGTGGGTTAATGAGACATTAATAGGGACGCAGCCTCAGTGTCCTGCGAGCCTGGTCTGGCCAAGTGGGTTAATGAGACATTAATAGGGACGCAGCCTCAGTGTCCTGCGAGCCTGGTCTGGCCACGTGGGTTAATGAGACATTAATAGGGACGCAGCCTCAGTGTCCTGCGAGCCTGGTCTGGCCACGTGGGTTAATGAGACATTAATAGGGACGCAGCCTCAGTGTCCTGCGAGCCTGGTCTGGCCACGTGGGTTAATGAGACATTAATAGGGACGCAGCCTCAGTGTCCTGCGAGCCTGGTCTGGCCACGTGGGATAATGAGACATTAATAGGGACGCAGCCTCAGTGTCCACCCTCTCTGTCTCTAATACTTCTAGAGGGACCTATTGGACGGAGGGAGCGATCTCATCTTCAGTGTGAACTCTGTGGGCCACTTTCCCATGTTCAGGTTGCCATTTGAGTATTACTAGTCAAGGACTAGGCTTGTTGGTGTTGACCATTTACTGTCCTCTGTAAGGTTTATTGAGAAACCATGTACTCATGCACTTACAATACAGTTTGACTTGATTTGACTGTACCTCTGTGATTACAGGTTTGCAGTATCCAGCCCCAAACATCAGGTTCTCCATGGACACCCCCATGGCTGACGGGTCAGTACCGTTCTCTGGGGAGCCCTTTCCCAGCCAGGAACCCTTCCCTGTATGGGCAAAGCTATGGAGAGAGCGAGAGAGAGAAGAGCAGTTAGTCATTATGTAATTCAGTTCTGGTGTAATCATGGAAAAGAATGGCTGAACATTCAGGTTAAGATTTTGGCAAGTGGATTCATCAAGTGTTTGAAAAACAACTTATTCAAGTAGCAGGCCAGTGGATGCACTCTCAGAGCAGGTTGCCAAACTAAACCCATTCTAACAGGGGAGGAGATACGTGGTGTGAGAGCTAAGACAGTGTGACATGTACACACACAAAGACACACACGCAGCGTTACCTGATGAGTGGTTGATGCAAGGCCACCAAGGATGCGTGTATGGAGACAGAGACGACGGACAGGTGGAAGTAGTCGAACATGACAGGTACATGGTGGTGGAGACCGCTCCTGGGGTGGAAGTGGAGACCCAGGGTTCTACTGCTGATGACTGGGACTGTCACGATGTCCCCTAACCTAGAGACAACACAGTTAGCAGCTAACCCCGCCTGAGAACAACAGCAGAGAGAGGCCATGCCAGAACAGTATACAGTTACAACATCATGCCAAAGACTGTGGATGCCAGTTTAAAATACATTGTGCAAACTATTACCCATTTAAAGGACATCATGTAATGGGTTATCATCCAGTTAGGACAATAGACATTTCAAGAAAGCACACCGGTGTGGTGAACAAATGAATCTCCCTCTGGGGCAATAACGTTGAAACTTGAACATGGTAATACTCTTCACACACTAACACCGGGTGACTCCGAATGGCACAAGTTCTGAGCAGCAGAGTCTGAGAAGTTGTACGCGCTCCAAATGGGATGTTTAATGAGCCCTCCAGGACACATTACAAGTCATCTATCACCTGTCGGTGGCCTACAGTAACTGTCGAGCTACTGTGCAGAGCCACAGCACATACACGCACACGTTGGACGTTGGAGTGACAGCATTCAACAGTAACTCATCCTTTATTACACACACACACACACACACACACACACACACAGACACACACACTCACACAGACACACACACTCACTCACACACACACACACTCACACACACACACTCAGACAGACAGACAAATACACACGTGCACAGAGTCACACTCATACAAATGTGCACACGCATGCACAACACATGCAAGTCTGCACAGAGACGTGGGTAAAGTAGTGTTTTTAATTGACTAGTGTTTTTTCCTGACAGTGCAGTCTGTCAGTCTGTTAGAGCCAGAGGCTTTTCACTGGCAGGACATTATTAAGACCTGGGCCTCAGCACTACTAACTTAGGGCCTCTCACAACTGACAGGACATATGGGGGAGGGGGGAAAGGAGGAGAGATGGGGAGAAGGTGAAAAGAAAAGTGCCAGAGAAAAGGGAGTATGTAGCCGAGGGTTTAACGTACTGTTGCTCGTTGTCTGTGAAGTGAAGGTCCAGCTTCAACTGAAAGTCCACTTCACTCAGAGCCTCTTCCACCTGTCAGAACAAAAGCACAGTCACAATATCAACAAGACTGGATCAACTAGAATTAGACAAATCAGCAATGAAATTCAATGGGTATAGAAAATAAATGGTGTAAAACCATACCAGTGTAACAACACTATCGTGAGACTTTAAACCATGAGCAGCTGTTAATGTGTGTATGTATAGTGTTGGCATTAGTATCTCTACTGTGTCATCTGTCTGGTTACGCTGTAGACTGAACAGTATGGTTCCTATCATTATGAAGGTAAAAGGCAGGTAGTTGGATTTGGGATAGGGTAATCAATTTAACCCTATTTGAATAAAGCAGTGGAAAACAAAAAAGCCATACACTACTAAAGAGTACGCCGTTGAGAGAAATTAAGAATCATTTGGAAGAAATCTCTCCCTACTGTATCTCTCCCTACTGTATCTCTCAGTTATTTTCACACATCCTACTTCTCTCTCTCCCACTCTCTCCTCTCTCTCTCCCCCTCTCTCTCTTCTCTCACTCTCTCTCTACACCATCTCGCTCATCTCTCTCTCCTCTCTCTCTCACCCTCTCTCTTTCTCTCTCTCTCCTCTGTCTCTCCTCTGTCACACTCTCCCCCTCTCTCTCCTCTCTCATTCTCTCCTCTCCCTCTCCCTCTCCCACTCTCTCCTCTAGCTTGCTCTCTCGATCTCTCCTCTCTCTCTCACTCTCTCTCTATACCATCTCACTCGTCTCTCTCTCCTCTCTCTCTCACCCTCTCTCTTTCTCTCTCTCTCTCCTCTGTCTCTCCTCTCTCACACTCTCCCCCTCTCTCTCCTCTCTTATTCTCTCCTCTCCCTCTCCCTCTCCCACTCTCTCCTCTAGCTTACTCTCTCTATCTCTCCTCTCTCTCTCACTCTCTCTCTCCTCTCTCTCCCCCTTTTTCTCCTCTGTCTTGCTCTCTCTCCCCTCTATCTCTCCCTGTCTCTCTCTTCTCTCACTCTCTCTCTACACCATCTCTCTCGTCTCTCTCCTCTCTCTCACCCTCTCTCTCCCTCTCTCTCTCCTTTGTCTCTCCTCTCTCACACTCTCTCCTCTCTCATTCTCTCCTCTCCCTCTCCCACTCTCTCTTCTAGCTTACTCTCTCTATCTCTCCTCTCTCTCTCTCACTCTCTCTCTCCTCTCTCTCCCCCTTTTTCTCCTCTCTCTTGCTCTCTCTCTCCTCTATCTCTCCCTGTCTCTCTCCTCTCTCTCGTGCTCTCTCTCTTCTTTCTCTGGCTACCTCCCTCTCGCTCTCATCTCACTCTCTTTGTTGTTATCTCTCTACAGCAAGCACACACACACACAAACAGACACACACACACACACACACACACACACACACACACACACACACACACACAAATACAAACACACACACAAATACACAACATGCCCTGTGTAGCAGAACAAGCAGCATTGTCAAATCCTATTGATATTCTGATTGGATAAACACACACACTGGGGAAATCGAGTTATATTTTGTCCTTCTTATCAGAGTGAGGGAAGAAGAGGGAAGGAGAGCGAGAGAGACAAAGAGATAGAGAATTAGTGAGAGAGAGGTGGAGGAGAGGGGGAGAGGGAGAGAGGGGGGAAAGATAGAGAAAGGGGGGAAAGAGAGAGAGGGGAAAGAGAGGAATGAGAGGGAGGGAGAGAGAGAGCGGGGGTAGAAGGGGAGAGGGAAAAAGGGAGTAAGAGAGAGCGATAGACAGAGAGAGAAAAGGGGATGTCTGAAATCTGATCGACGTTCCAGCCGACAGCCTCTCTCTCACCACCTTTGCATAAATAATGTGTCATACATTTAACGAAAAAAATCTAAATTTAGGAGACCTCAAAGGTAGGTAACCGACGTTAAAATAAATAAATTAGATGAGTTGACATGCCATGTAGCCAATAAGCTGATGATTCTATCAGTCACATTCTGACTGAACCAGGGTTCCTGTTTAACTCTGTAGGTTAGATTGTAGGTAAGAGGTACAGTGCATTTGGAAAGTATTCCGACCCCTTGACTGATTCCACATTTTGTTAAGTTACAGGCTTATATTAAAACAGATTACATTTTTTTTCCCTCATCAATCTACACACAATACCCCATAATATTTTGCTAATTTATTACATATAAAAACAAAAATACCTTATTTACATAAGTATTCAGACCCTTTGCTATGAGACTCAAAATTGCGCTCAGTTGCATCCTTTTTCCATGAATCATCCTTGAGTTGTGGTGAATTAAATTGATTGGACATTATTTGAAAAGGCACACACCTGGTCTATATAAGTTTACAGTGCACGTCAGAGCAAAAACCAAGCCATGAGGTCGAAGGAACTGTCCGTAGACCACCGAAACACGATTGTGTCGATGCACATATCTGGGGAAGGGTACAAAAAACTTCTACAGCATAGAAGTTCCCCAAGAACACAGTGGCCTCCATCATTCTTAAATGGAATATTTTTGGAACCACCAAGACTCTCAAGCTGGCCACTCGGCCAAACTGAGCAATTGGGGGAGAAGGCCCTTGGTCAGGGATATGACCAAGAACCCGATGGTCAATCTGACAGTGCTCTAGAATCCCTCTGTGGAGATGGGAGAAACTTCCAGAAGGACAGTTGTCCCCAAGAAGACTCAAGGATGTAATCTCTGCCAAAGGTGTTTCAACAAAGTACTGAGTAAAGTGTCTGAATACTTATGTAAATGTGATATTTCAGTTTGAATATTTTTTTTATTAGCAAACATTTCCTCCAAAAACATGTTTGTGCTTTGTCCTTACGGGGTACTGTGTGTAGACTGATGAGGAATTTAGTTTGTAACGTGACAAAATGTGGAACAAGTCGAAGGGTGTGAATGCTTTCCGAAGGCGCTGTAGCACAGTCCAATATGCAAACATTCCATTCCAGCTAAACAATGGATGTGTAGCGTTTTGCAAAACAAATTGCTGAATTAAAAACCTGCGAACGGTAATATTTTACACACACATATGAAGGTACCAATAAGGTATCATTTCTGAGGAAAAAACACAAATGTGAAAAATTTGTTGGATATAGCATTTTGGAAATAAACTGTTTAAAGGGGTTACATTGAGCTAGTGTGATTGTGTGTGTGTGTGTGTGTGTGTGTGTCTCACCCTCTCCCCATCCAGCAATAGGTGGACCTTGAAGAGCATGCGGTCATCGACGTTGACCTCTTCGTTCCTGTAGAGGATCTGGAAGATCCGACTGAACACCGTAGTGTCCTCATGTACCCCATCATGGACCCCCGCAGAGCTGAAACTACAGTCACCTGGGGGGGAGGGAGGGCAGAGAGCATCAGCAGATACCCTCGTCGTCATCGTCTGCCGATACGCAGACGAGGTGCTATATTTTTTGAGAGTCAGCTGGGGGTCTCAATTTACTGTTGGGAGTTAGAATAGTGGAATACACAAGGTGCAATTTTGACATGTAGTTGTGCATCAGCACTCTTGTTATGTCAGTCACTGACAGTCACTCACTTAGTCCATGTCAGCTAACATTCTATAGATTGCTAGGTAACTTAGTCTAGCCAGCTATCTAAACCTTGTAGTAATCAGGGCTGAATTACTGAATTACTTACCGGGCAAGCAAGGCACGTGCCCAGGGGCCCTGAGCCCTGAGCCCCTGGGAGCCCACATTGATTTTATTAGTCACTCTCACTCAGATATCACATGAACCTGGTTTAAGTCATGGCAAAATTGCTGGGAACTACTGTAGCTTTTAAAACTGCAAAATGCTCTCTCTGCCCATGGCAAAATTTGTAGAATTGCATGACATTAGTTTTAATTAAAACTGCAAAATCCTCTCTCTGCCCATGGCTAAATTAGTAGAATTGCATGACATTAGTTTTAATTAAAACTGCAAAATCCCTCAAAGTGGTGGGGTCCCCCGACCAGATCTGGCTTCGGGCCCCCAAAGCCTCGAGGCGTCCCTGATCATCATCATACATGACAAACACATCAACTTTCCCATCACTTTCATTTCATGTCCTCCACATACTGTAACTGAGACTCAGAAGCAGTGACTATTGCATAGCTGAATGGATAAATATACAATCTGACATTTCTCTGGGTATCAAAATAAATGGTTTTCCATTACATTTCCATATAGTCAGTGGTGTTTTCTGCTTGTTCCTGAAAAGTAGCTGTGAGGATCTGCTGGATGTGCAGCTGTGATAGGCCTTTGAAGGAAGCATCTCACTGAGGTGCTCTCCTTTTATCTACCTCGACATGCACTCTACACCCCCTCCTCTCTCTCTCTCCCTCCCTCGGTTTCTCTGTTTCTTCTCCCTGTTCTCCCCTTCTCTCCCTCTCTCGGCAGCCCTCTCCAGAAAGAACAGTCGCTTCAACCAGCACGAGTAGCAGGCTATTTTGTACAACATTTAGATTTAGTGAAAGAATGTTGTGTTTTGGCAGCCTGATGTGATACTGCAAGCGCAAATAGTCTTATTTAATTCCAAACCAATCATAGCCTGGCTGTTACAGAGGAACAGTCCGTTTGTCAACAGAGTTGTAATGAGGGTGAATGCTCAGTGCTCCCGGCCAATCTAAACACACAGCATCTCTAGTTCTGCTCTACAGGGATAGAGGGAGAGGAACTAGCAAGGCATTAACGAGGCTTCACTGAGACTCCTCCTTGTGATAATGAGGTACTAATCAAGTTATCAATCAAAATACTGTACATCGTTTACACGTTCTGGCACTACATGTGATTTAAAGGAATACCATTACTTGTGTACGCAATCAATGGGCTCTTGTTCTAAAGCAACATACAGGAGTTACAGGGAGCTTCCCCTGTGTTAGACCCTCCAACTTTAAACCTTCAACCACTGTGCCTCTGCACCAGAAGTGACCGGCTCACTGCTGCACATACACTCACTATCGCTTTCTTTTCTCTCGCTCTCAACTCCATTCAATATCATTCAATTCAACTCAAAGGGCTTCATTGCCATGGGAAACATATGTTTACATGGCCAAAGCAAGTTCAATGGATAATCAAAAGTGAAATAAACACTCGTTTACCAGAATAATAAAATCATTTCAAATGTCATGTGTCTATATACAGTGTTTTAGCCGTGTGCAAATAGTTAAAGTACAAAAGGGGAAATAAATAAATATGGGTTGTATTTACAGTGGTGTTTGTTCTTCACTGGTTGCCCTTGTATCTCTCTCTTTCCCTCTCTCTCTCTCGCTCTCTTTCTTTCTCAATCTCTCACTCTCTCTTTCGCTCACTCTTTTGCTCCTTCTACCCTCTTTTTTCTCTCTCTAGTCCCTATCCCCTCTCTCTCTCTCTCTCTCTCTCTCTCTCTCTCTCTCTCTCTCTTTCTCAGATATTCTCCTACTGTTTGTGTGACATAATACCTTTATAGTTAAGCTCCTGTAAGGAGGCAGCAGAACGGTAAATGCTAAGCTAATTCATATAACACCATCCTGACTTAACACACCACAATGTTTGTCTGTATGAATCACAGACATTAAATGGCTGGGCTTCAGAAGCGAGACAATCCGTCACACCTTTCATTTCTCTGCTTGAAATGTCAAGTACACAACACTTTAATTTCCCACAGTACTCTGGGTGGATCATTTCCCAAGTCTTTGTGGTTGATAAATGTCTTTGTCCTGGCTGGCTGGAACGGAGCGTGTCATTGGCTAGTGAATTTATGTCTGGGAGCCCTGTCTGTCCTGTCTGTCTGCGAGGCTTTTGGCCGTAATACGTGACCTTGTAGAGGAGGAGCTGCAGGAGAGGGGAGGGAGGTGGGGAAGGGGACTGCGGCTAAGTCCTCCAATTAGAATATGGATACATACTGTAATGTTACTGTACGTTCCATTGCTGCAATGGAGCTAGCGACACTCACTGTGTACAGATACTCTGGCAGTGCTGCACTGTGTGTGTGCAGGGAATCCTGATACTAGGCTAGGCTATATGAATATTCTGCACTACAGCAAATGATTTGCTGATGTTATCATCTGGCAGTGCAGAGATCATCACTACAACCTATTATTGCTGAAAGTGAACATATTATGGACAATAAACTAAACATTATCGACAACGGACTGGACATATTATGGGGGCTGAAAGCTGCAAAATCGTTCAAGTTGATGCCCTCCACTCTACACAGTTCTCCTATCCAATCATATAATGGATCGAATGCATACGGTAGCGAAAGATGCAGCTAACCTCTCATTATATACTGCTCTGTACTTCACAAATTGATACAGTAAAATACTGTGCTGTTTTATGCTGCACAGCACCATGTGAAGCTCCACCATACAACAGGTAGCATTGGTCTGATCAATCCCTCCCTGACTTCCCCACAGAGGTCAGAGTGACATCCAGATTATCACAGTCAGTAGGAGGCTAGGAGCAGGTGGCTGGAAGGTCTGAAGAAATGCCTGAGTGTCACATCTCAATGTCAGGGTCAGACCAACACAATAAACGGCTTTTGCAGCCCGAACCATGCACACACTTACCCACACACACACACACACACACTGTTCCCTGCGTCCTGTTCCAATCATAATGTACTAATAATAGATTTTTTTATTACAGCAAATCAGAGACGCCTGGGAAATGGCTTCCTGCTTATCCAGGGGACCAGATCTGTCTGCTAATGCTGATGGGACTACAGTACAGTGCAATGACAGTGTGTGTCAGCCCGGTCTACTGGAACAGTCTTGCGCACCGAGAAAATATATTCTCAACACTAACATTTTAGTAACGGCCACTGAAGTCAACAAAAAGTGCAGTTGTAAATGCGCCAGAAAGGGAGGAACCGCATCATGTACTTCAGCCAGATTCATCAGCCTGATTTTCCTCACAGAGAGAGAAGGAAGCACTCTCCACCAATAACAACAAGGCTTATTTCTACTAAACAGAGAACACGAGAGGAAGCTGTCAGCTAGAAGTAACACACTGTTGCTTCTCTTTTGGTGTGTCCAATGCCAGCTCTCCTCTGTTTTAACTCGTCATTCAACTCTGTCATGTTACAACAAAACCCTTTGATCTTCTTGTGAATACGTTCACACCCCTAAACCGATTGTTTGAGACAATGTAAGACAGGCAGGAGACACTCGGTGTCTCTTTCTGTGGGACTGTATCTTCTCGAGAAGAGAGGGACTACTTTCTCCGGTACAGAACATGCAGAGTCTATATCAGAACTCAATGCAATACAAATGAATGTGCATGTGTTAAAGGCAGCTGTGACACTTGCACTGTTTAAATCATTAGTCAAAACGATGTTGTTCAATAAACCTTTTGGTTTCACACCTCTAAGACAAAGATAGTCCGTTTTCATGGCTGTCTCAGATTCCTGCACATTATGCAACCCTGAAGCACCCATAGTTAGGTGCTAATGGTGGCCTGTTGTATGAGGCCTAACCAGATGGTATAACACATCAGAAACATGAATAATATGGGCCATACAAACAGCTAGCATGTGGCACAGACTTAATTCCTCCAAAACGTCGAGCCCCCTGATAAAAAGTCAAGACCAAGGCTCCAACACAGCACACCACCAACACACTACTGTTCCCATACACTATAGTTTCAGTGGCCAAATGCAATAAAAAGCAGGTGTTGTTTTCAGAAACATCAAAGGAAACTGTACTTCAGCATGTGTGTCATTGTGGCTAAGAATGTGGATCACAGAAGATGATTGTAATCATGTAGCAGGGTAACCAGACAAGCATTATCATCTCACACTCAACCCACAACAGTCCCTGGCCTAACAGACTGCATAGACACAGTGTCCCAACCACTGGTATGTTATGCATGAACTCAAACTACCTGTATAGAAGTCTCGGTATGCTACAAGCTGGTGTGGGTCTTGCCCACCTGCCCATTGCTGGAATCAGTGAGGTACATTTATGTGGGAATTAGTATCTGTAAAACTAAGAAACTGTTCTATGGCATCTATGTATCTTTCAGCATGACCTGACCAGAACCTGCTCAGGAAAAAACTCCTGGCCCAATCTATGGCAAATGGAAAACATACTGCTGCTTCAAAGTTCAAACGATCCATTAAAAACACCCAACAATATTCAGATTTAACTCAATGTGAGAACATTACCTGTATTCCCTGGTGTTGTCGCTATCAACCTGTGTGGTACACGTGGAGAGACCTTCAGCCCTGCTCGGACCTGGTAGAATCTGGAGGGAGAAAACGATGCAATACATTCAGTTACTACACAGATGTAGGATATACATTTTGAGCCAGTTTGCTACTGCAGAACAATATACCTGCAGCAACAGGAACTGTGAATTATTATGTGGATTATAATTAATGGAAATCTTTTGTAGGGGTCGATCCATTTTTTATTAGGGCAAATCAAGTCTGACATTTTAAAGTGGAAATTACAAACTTTAGAAGCCTTTTTTAAGCCTCAAATACACTACAAGTTTGCATTACCTGCCGTGTAGGAAAATTCCTTCAACAACAGAAGGATCAAATTAAGATACGGCATCTGCAAATAGCTAATACACACATACCGGTGCTACGCATCACTACACATACCACACACACACTATAGCATATGAAATCAACGTCCATAATGGAATGGAAAGAATTGCTGCTTTCCATGACATCAGACCCGGGGCTAGCACTGTCATGTTAAACACAGCTGCTAAGGAATTGTACAAATTTACCTTCATTATTAACGAGGACCGGATAAAATGGCAAATAAATAAGAAATGACTCATCGTAATGCACCATTCAGTGGAGTCTGCTGCTGTCTGTGCTTGAAGGTCAACGGTAGTAGAGCTCTGAACAATAGCTGATCAAACTGTTACTACATCCCTAATACTATCATTTGGAATTGCCTCATGCATTCTATTATCATCCTGCAAATGCTGACATACAGCATTCCTTCGTAAAAAAAGATATGGGTATGAAAAGTGCAGTGAAATACGCATCTTTCAAAGATAACTTTCAGTATTGGAGTGTGAATGGATGTGGTTCTGTGTAAAAAACACATTGTGTCCCCTGCAATTGCACTCAGCACTGTCCTTTCCCACCTGGACAAAAGGAACACCTATGTGAGAATGCTATTCATCGACTACAGCTCAGTGTTCAACACCATAGTGCCCTCCAAGCTCATCACTAAGCTAAGGACCCTGGGACTAAACACCTCCCTCTGAAACTAGATCCTGGACTTCCTGATGGGACGCCCCCAGGTGGTAAGGGTAGGTAACAACACATCCACCACGCTGATCCTCAACCCGGGGCCCCTCAGGGGTGCGTGCTCAGTCCCCTCCTGTACTCCCTGTTCACTCATGACTGCACGGCCAGGCACGACTCCAACACCATCATTAAGTTTGCCAATGACACAACACTGGTAGGCTTGATCACAAACAATGATGAGACAGCCTATAGGGATGAGGTCAGAGACCTGCCCATGTGGTTCCAGGACAACAACCTCTCCCTCAATGTGATCAAGACAAAGGAGATGATTGTGGACTACAGGAAAAGGAGGACTGAGCATGCCCCCATTCTCACCGACAGGACTGAAGTAGAGCAGGTTTCAGAGCTTTAAGTTCCTTCGTGTCTACATCACCAACAAACTAACATGGTCCAAACACACTAAGACAGTCCTGAAGAGGGAACGACAAAGCCTATACCCCCTCAGGAGACTGAAAAGATTTGCCATGGGTCCTCAGATCCTCAAAAGGTTATACAGCTGCATCATCGAGAGCATCCTGACTGGTTGCATCACTGCCTGGTATGGCAACTGCTCGACCTCCGACCCCAAGGAACTACAGAGGGTAGTGCGGACGGCCCAGTACATCACTGGGGCCAAGCTTCCCGCCATCCAGGACCTCTATACCAGGCAGTGTCAGATGAAGGCCCTAAAAATTGTCAGACTCCAGCCACCCAAGTCATAGACTGTTCTCTCTGCTACCGCAAGCGACAAGCGGTACCGGAGCCCCAAGTCTAGGTCCAAAAGGCTTCTTAACAGCTTCTACCGCCAAGTCATGAGACTCCTGAACAGCTAATCAAAGGGTTACCCAGAGTCCTTTTTTACGCTGCTGCTACTCTCTGTTTATTATCTTTGCATGGTCACTTTAACTCTACCTACATGTACATATTACCTCAATTACCCCGACTAACCGGTGCCCCCGCACATTGACTCTGTACTGGTACCCCCTGTATATAGCCTTGCTATTGCTATTGTTATTTTACTGCTGTTCTTTAATTATTTGTTACTTTTATTTTATTAGATTTCTTTTTACTATTTATCTATTTTTACTGAACACATTTTTCTTCTTAACTTTTTAAAGCATTGTTGGTTAAGGGCTTGTAAGTAAGCATTTCACTGTAAGGCCTACACCTGTTGTATTCGGCGCATGTGACAAATACAATTTGATTTGATTTGAGACCCATCGGAAGGCGATGGAAGAGACCAGAGCCTAGCTGTGAACAGACATGGTATCATCAGGGTTTTAGCAAGCGACCGCCTCTGGGAAACGGAGGCGTGACAGTGAAAAGCAGGGAAAAGGTTTTAGAGGTTGATAAATAAGGATATAGACTTAGCTACGAAAAAGGTTCAAGGCAGATCACAGCACGACTGTGTGAAACCCATTGTACAACATGTTATGGTTAGAGTGTATTGTGGGAAAAAGATGGCAGAGAGAAAGAGATGTGAATGACATACAGTATACCTGTAGTTTGTCCTGATATCATGCACTACATCAATGACATATGAACACGTTCCCAATAAAAACAAAAGAGCAAACATTCATTAATTGTACTAGTTAGAACGTCAGAAACAGATGCTTCCTGGTTGAAGGAGTGCATTCTGGGTATCACACACTGGGGATGTACTGGCAACCAGTTCTTCAAATGGACTTCAAATGGGCATGCTCCTAGAAACTACAGCCAGGATTATCAATCAAACCTGATTAGAGCATCAAGAGCAACGTTAGACGTGACTAATTCGCCATCCGCTCAGCTCAACTAAAAGGCCTGTGCTGCTCTTATCACCCTCTCCTTAAAACATCAAACACATCGTTTAATACAATCACTCTTCTATAGGGTTTGTATAAAACATACATGGGAATAGCTTTTTCAGGGCTGTATATAAGACTTGCATAGATGTTAAACCTAATGGTCTTTCTTGGTACATTTCTCCTTATCTCACAATAGCCAATGACTGTGTTTTCTTTACACCAGCAGTCACTTGGACAGGAGTCTTTGACTCTCTCTCCCTCTGTTCTGTCCTCCGATCAGACCTACTTCCTCCATGTTGCTGTTCGGGGCGGAAACATGCATAAGAACAAATATATTAGTGCACTCAGGCTCAGCTAAGCAGGATTATATTTGGCCAAAAGCTTGAGCCCTCCCTGTCCTGTTTGGAGCCAGGAAAATCTAATCTGGGTAAAGCTGGCCATTCAGTCTGCCAGAGTCACATCCCACAGGCTAGCCAGATGCCCGGTTATAATCTGACCCTATTCTACCTCGTGTCTGTGTCCCAGATAGCACCCCATTCCCAATGTAGCGTACTAACAGGTCCAATATCTGTCCTCAAACACATCCTACAGTACGGCATAAAGATGACACTTTCCTAAATAATAACTGTCCGTTTTATCATTAATATGAACTATGAAGCAGCCAGAGATACAGATGGAGACTGTCAGTGGGTATTAAGTGAAGCAGCCAGAGATACAGGTGGTGACTGTCAGTGGGTATTAATATGAACTTTGAAGCAGCCAGAGATACAGGTGGAGACTGTCAGTGGGTATTAATATGAACTATGAAGCAGCCAGAGATACAGTTGGAGACTGTCAGTGGGTATTAAGTGAAGCAGCCAGAGATACAGGTGGAGACTGTCAGTGGGTATTAAGTGAAGCAGCCAGAGATACAGGTGGAGACTGTCAGTGGTTATTAATATTAACTATGAAGCAGCCAGAGATACAGGTGGAGACTGTCAGTGGGTATTAATATGAACTTTGAAGCAGCCAGAGATACAGGTGGAGACTGTCAGTGGGTATTAATATGAACTATGATGCAGCCAGAGATACAGGTGGAGACTGTCAGTGGGTATTAAGTGAAGCAGCCAGAGATACAGGTGGAGACTGTTAGTGGTTATTAATATTAACTATGAAGCAGCCAGAGATACAGGTGGAGACTGTCAGTGGGTATTAATATGAACTTTGAAGCAGCCAGAGATACAGGTGGAGACTGTCAGTGGGTATTAATATGAACTATGAAGCAGCCAGAGATACAGGTGGAGACTGTCAGTGGGTATTAAGTGAAGCAGCCAGAGATACAGGTGGAGACTGTCAGTGGGTATTAATATGAACTTTGAAGCAGCCAGAGATACAGGTGGAGACTGTCAGTGGGTATTAAGTGAAGCAGCCAGAGATACAGGTGGAGACTGTCAGTGGGTATTTTATATGAACTTTGAAGCAGCCAGAGACACAGGTGGTGACTGTCAGCGGGTATTAATATGAACTTTGAAGCAGCCAGAGATACAGGTGGTGACTGTCAGTGGGTATTAATATGAACTATGATGCAGCCAGAGATACAGGTGGAGACTGTCAGTGGGTATTAAGTGAAGCAGCCAGAGATACAGGTGGAGACTGTTAGTGGGTATTAATATGAACTATGAAGCAGCCAGAAATACAGGTGGAGACTGTCAGTGGGTATTAATGTGAACTATGAAGCAGCCAGAGATACAGGTGGAGACTGTCAGTGGGTATTAAGTAAAGCAGCCAGAGATACAGGTGGAGACTGTTAGTGGTTATTAATATTAACTATGAAGCAGCCAGAGATACAGGTGGAGACTGTCAGTGGGTATTAATATGAACTATGAAGCAGCCAGAGATACAGGTGGAGACTGTTTCAACCCAAGTTTCCTACATGCCACAGGAGTGTGTTAGCCCTCTGAGCTAAAGCCTAATGATTAGCTTGGGCAGTCTTCAGGTCTCAAGGCAAGTTTACTCATCACAGGAGCGGGGTTCACCGGTCCACCTCCATTACACTCACCCTCTCTGGAAGAGATCCACATTGTGAAACTTGTTCAGCTCTACAGAAAACTCCAACGTCCCCTGTACTTCAGACATGATACGTTCCAGGTCATCCCCTGCAGAGAGGAAAGAGAATATATCCATCGATATAAGATGGGTAAAAAGGGAGTCCCAATAGACACATCTGGATGCATACTGTATTGCAGTGTGAGGAACACACTGGAAAATGCTCTATTGCACTACCCCCATTGTTTTATGATGGAAGTGACAAAGCCATTAGCACCTTCATGATTCATCAGTGAATTCATGGCCAAGGAAGCATCCTTTCATACAAACATTTTTAAAAAGGCATTCACAAGGAATCAAAATCGAATCAAACCGTGACGTTTATCATCTAATCATTGAACACTGTCATTTGTCTTCTTCACTGTAGTGCTTCTATGACTCTGTTGACCTCCGGAAGCCTCATAGTGAGAAGCACACTGGCATTTAGGGAGGTAACCCCAGACTGGATATAGAATCTCCTCTACACACACACACACACACACACACACACCCACACACACACACACACACACACCCCCACACACACACACACACACACACACACACACACACACACACACACACACACACACACACACACACACACACACACACATACACACATACACACACACACTCCTCCACCATGGTTTCTAATTAGACAAACAATGAGTCATTCAGGAAGCGTTTGCCTTGGTCCTTCCATCTCCCAGGGTGCTATTCACAGAGCCAACACTCAACAGACTGCACACAACCTCAGCATGAGACATCGAGAGGAATGGAGAGAGAGACACCCGCAATGAAGTTTTAGAAAACAGTTCTAAATTGATGGGATGGAAAGTGTTGACTCACAATATCATGTTGAAGTCTGTGTTCTTTAAGACATTTACATGTACATGCTGGTCATTTAGCAGACGCTCTCATCCAGAGCGATTTACAGTCAGTGCGTTCAACTTAAGTAGTTAAAACAACCACATATTTCACAGTCACGAATAAAGAATTCTAGCCTTCTTCTCATGAGTGCCTTCTATCATGATAGTAGTAGAGGTAGTTGGCAATAGCATGGGTAAGATTGTTACCGCACTGTTACCGTTGCCGCACTGCTACTGTTACTATAGTAACATAGTAGCCGTTGTGTTTATTGCCTGTTTTAATTCAGATTTAAAGCCCAGAGGCTGACATGCTAAACCTCTACTAACGAGTCACAGTTATTCAAAAGTTGATAATTGAGCTTGTTTGATCCCCATTTAATAACTCTACCAAATCAAATAATATATGCCATTTAACAGATGATACATTTGAAATATACTGTAGATGGCCCACGGGAATGGAACCCACAACACTGACAGTGCGAGCTCCATGCTCTACCAACTGAGCCAATGAAACAACAGCATAGCCGTGCCTGTAGGACAGTAAACTAAGCAACACATCAGTGTTGTATTGTTCATCAGTGTTGTATTGTACATCAGTGTTGTATTGTTCATCAGTGTTGTATTGTTCATCAGTGTTGTATTGTACATCAGTGTTGTATTGTTCATCAGTGTTGTATTGTTCATCAGTGTTGTATTGTTCATCAGTGTTGTATTGTACATCAGTGTTGTATTGTACATCAGTGTTGTATTGTTCATCAGTGGTGTATTGTTCATCAGTGTTGTATTGTACATCAGTGTTGTATTGTTCATCAGTGTTTTATTGTTCATCAGTGTTGTATTGTTCATCAGTGTTGTATTGTACATCAGTGTTGTATTCTACATCAGTGTTGTATTCTACATCAGTGTTGTATTGTACATCAGTGTTGTATTGTACATCAGTGTTGTATTGTTCATCAGTGTTGTATTGTACATCAGTGTTGTATTGTTCATCAGTGTTGTATTGTTCATCAGTGTTGTATTGTACATTGTATTCTACATCAGTGTTGTATTGTACATCAGTGTTGTATTGTACATCAGTGTTGTATTGTTCATCAGTGTTGTATTGTTCATCAGTGTTGTATTCTACATCAGTGTTGTATTGTTCATCAGTGTTGTATTCTACATCAGTGTTGTATTGTTCATCAGTGTTGTATTCTACATCAGTGTTGTATTGTTCATCAGTGTTGTATTGTTCATCAGTGTTGTATTGTTCATCAGTGTTGTATTGTACATCAGTGTTGTATTGTTCATCAGTGTTGTATTGTTCATCAGTGTTGTATTGTTCATCAGTGTTGTATTGTACATCAGTGTTGTATTGTACATCAGTGTTGTATTGTACATCAGTGTTGTATTGTACATCAGTGTTGTATTGTTCATCAGTGTTGTATTGTTCATCAGTGTTGTATTGTACATCAGTGTTGTATTCTACATCAGTGTTGTATTCTACATCAGTGTTGTATTGTTCATCAGTGTTGTATTCTACATCAGTGTTGTATTGTACATCAGTGTTGTATTGTACATCAGTGTTGTATTGTTCATCAGTGTTGTATTCTACATCAGTGTTGTATTGTTCATCAGTGTTGTATTGTACATCAGTGTTGTATTCTACATCAGTGTTGTATTCTACATCAGTGTTGTATTGTACATCAGTGTTGTATTGTACATTGTATTGTTCATCAGTGTTGTATTGTTCATCAGTGTTGTATTCTAAATCAGTGTTGTATTCTACATCAGTGTTGTATTGTTCAGCAGTGTTGTATTGTACATCAGTGTTGTATTCTACATCAGTGTTGTATTGTACATCAGTGTTGTATTGTACATCAGTGTTGTATTCTACATCAGTGTTGTATTCTACATCAGTGTTGTATTGAACATCAGTGTTGTAATGTACATCAGTGTTGTATTGTTCATCAGTGTTGTATTGTTCATCAGTGTTGTATTGTACATTGTATTCTACATCAGTGTTGTATTGTTCATCAGTGTTGTATTGTTCATCAGTGTTGTATTGTACATCAGTGTTGTATTGTACATCAGTGTTGTATTCTACATCAGTGTTGTATTGTACATCAGTGTTGTATTGTTCATCAGTGTTGTATTGTTCATCAGTGTTGTATTGTACATCAGTGTTGTATTCTACATCAGTGTTGTATTCTACATCAGTGTTGTATTGTTCATCAGTGTTGTATTCTACATCAGTGTTGTATTCTACATCAGTGTTGTATTGTTCATCAGTGTTGTATTGTACATCAGTGTTGTATTGTTCATCAGTGTTGTATTGTTCATCAGTGTTGTATTGTTCATCAGTGTTGTATTGTTCATCAGTGTTGTATTCTACATCAGTGTTGTATTGTTCATCAGTGTTGTATTGTTCATCAGTGTTGTATTCTACATCAGTGTTGTATTCTACATCAGTGTTGTATTGTTCATCAGTGTTGTATTGTTCATCAGTGTTGTATTCTACATCAGTGTTGTATTCTACATCAGTGTTGTATTGTTCATCAGTGTTGTATTGTTCATCAGTGTTGTATTGTTCATCAGTGTTGTATTGTTCATCAGTGTTGTATTGTTCATCAGTGTTGTATTGTACATCAGTGTTGTATTGTTCATCAGTGTTGTATTGTTCATCAGTGTTGTATTGTTCATCAGTGTTGTATTGTACATCAGTGTTGTATTGTACATCAGTGTTGTATTGTTCATCAGTGGTGTATTGTTCATCAGTGTTGTATTGTACATCAGTGTTGTATTGTTCATCAGTGTTTTATTGTTCATCAGTGTTGTATTGTTCATCAGTGTTGTATTGTACATCAGTGTTGTATTCTACATCAGTGTTGTATTCTACATCAGTGTTGTATTGTACATCAGTGTTGTATTGTACATCAGTGTTGTATTGTTCATCAGTGTTGTATTGTACATCAGTGTTGTATTGTTCATCAGTGTTGTATTGTTCATCAGTGTTGTATTGTACATTGTATTCTACATCAGTGTTGTATTGTACATCAGTGTTGTATTGTACATCAGTGTTGTATTGTTCATCAGTGTTGTATTGTTCATCAGTGTTGTATTCTACATCAGTGTTGTATTGTTCATCAGTGTTGTATTCTACATCAGTGTTGTATTGTTCATCAGTGTTGTATTCTACATCAGTGTTGTATTGTTCATCAGTGTTGTATTGTTCATCAGTGTTGTATTGTTCATCAGTGTTGTATTGTACATCAGTGTTGTATTGTTCATCAGTGTTGTATTGTTCATCAGTGTTGTATTGTACATCAGTGTTGTATTGTACATCAGTGTTGTATTGTACATCAGTGTTGTATTGTACATCAGTGTTGTATTGTTCATCAGTGTTGTATTGTTCATCAGTGTTGTATTGTACATCAGTGTTGTATTCTACATCAGTGTTGTATTCTACATCAGTGTTGTATTGTTCATCAGTGTTGTATTCTACATCAGTGTTGTATTGTACATCAGTGTTGTATTGTACATCAGTGTTGTATTGTTCATCAGTGTTGTATTCTACATCAGTGTTGTATTGTTCATCAGTGTTGTATTGTACATCAGTGTTGTATTCTACATCAGTGTTGTATTCTACATCAGTGTTGTATTGTACATCAGTGTTGTATTGTACATTGTATTGTTCATCAGTGTTGTATTGTTCATCAGTGTTGTATTCTAAATCAGTGTTGTATTCTACATCAGTGTTGTATTGTTCAGCAGTGTTGTATTGTACATCAGTGTTGTATTCTACATCAGTGTTGTATTGTACATCAGTGTTGTATTGTACATCAGTGTTGTATTCTACATCAGTGTTGTATTCTACATCAGTGTTGTATTGAACATCAGTGTTGTAATGTACATCAGTGTTGTATTGTTCATCAGTGTTGTATTGTTCATCAGTGTTGTATTGTACATTGTATTCTACATCAGTGTTGTATTGTTCATCAGTGTTGTATTGTTCATCAGTGTTGTATTGTACATCAGTGTTGTATTGTACATCAGTGTTGTATTCTACATCAGTGTTGTATTGTACATCAGTGTTGTATTGTTCATCAGTGTTGTATTGTTCATCAGTGTTGTATTGTACATCAGTGTTGTATTCTACATCAGTGTTGTATTCTACATCAGTGTTGTATTGTTCATCAGTGTTGTATTCTACATCAGTGTTGTATTCTACATCAGTGTTGTATTGTTCATCAGTGTTGTATTGTACATCAGTGTTGTATTGTTCATCAGTGTTGTATTGTTCATCAGTGTTGTATTGTTCATCAGTGTTGTATTGTTCATCAGTGTTGTATTCTACATCAGTGTTGTATTGTTCATCAGTGTTGTATTGTTCATCAGTGTTGTATTCTACATCAGTGTTGTATTCTACATCAGTGTTGTATTGTTCATCAGTGTTGTATTGTTCATCAGTGTTGTATTCTACATCAGTGTTGTATTCTACATCAGTGTTGTATTGTTCATCAGTGTTGTATTGTTCATCAGTGTTGTATTGTTCATCAGTGTTGTATTGTTCATCAGTGTTGTATTCTACATCAGTGTTGTATTGTTCATCAGTGTTGTATTGTTCATCAGTGTTGTATTGTACATCAGTGTTGTATTGTTCATCAGTGTTGTATTCTACATCAGTGTTGTATTGTACATCAGTGTTGTATTGTACATCAGTGTTGTATTGTACATCAGTGTTGTATTCTACATCAGTGTTGTATTGTACATCAGTGTTGCATTCTACATCAGTGTTGTATTGTACATCAGTGTTGTATTCTACATCAGTGTTGTATTGTACATCAGTGTTGTATTCTACATCAGTGTTGTATTGTACATCAGTGTTGTATTGTTCATCAGTGTTGTATTGTTCATCAGTGTTGTATTCTACATCAGTGTTGTATTGTACATCAGTGTTGTATTCTACATCAGTGTTGTATTGTACATCAGTGTTGTATTGTACATCAGTGTTGTATTGTTCATCAGTGTTGTATTCTACATCAGTGTTGTATTGTACATCAGTGTTGTATTCTACATCAGTGTTGTATTGTACATCAGTGTTGTATTGTACATCAGTGTTGTATTGTTCATCAGTGTTGTATTGTTCATCAGTGTTGTATTGTACATCAGTGTTGTATTGTACATCAGTGTTGTATTGTTCATCAGTGTTGTATTGTACATCAGTGTTGTATTCTACATCAGTGTTGTATTGTACATCAGTGTTGTATTCTACATCAGTGTTGTATTGTACATCAGTGTTGTATTCTACATCAGTGTTGTATTGTACATCAGTGTTGTATTGTTCATCAGTGTTGTATTGTTCATCAGTGTTGTATTGTTCATCAGTGTTGTATTGTACATCAGTGTTGTATTGTACATCAGTGTTGTATTGTACATCAGTGTTGTATTGTACATCAGTGTTGTATTGTTCATCAGTGTTGTATTGTTCATCAGTGTTGTATTGTACATCAGTGTTGTATTCTACATCAGTGTTGTATTCTACATCAGTGTTGTATTGTTCATCAGTGTTGTATTCTACATCAGTGTTGTATTGTACATCAGTGTTGTATTGTACATCAGTGTTGTATTGTACATCAGTGTTGTATTCTACATCAGTGTTGTATTGTTCATCAGTGTTGTATTGTACATCAGTGTTGTATTCTACATCAGTGTTGTATTCTACATCAGTGTTGTATTGTACATCAGTGTTGTATTGTACATTGTATTGTTCATCAGTGTTGTATTGTTCATCAGTGTTGTATTCTAAATCAGTGTTGTATTCTACATCAGTGTTGTATTGTTCATCAGTGTTGTATTGTACATCAGTGTTGTATTCTACATCAGTGTTGTATTGTACATCAGTGTTGTATTGTACATCAGTGTTGTATTCTACATCAGTGTTGTATTCTACATCAGTGTTGTATTGTACATCAGTGTTGTATTGTACATCAGTGTTGTATTGTTCATCAGTGTTGTATTGTTCATCAGTGTTGTATTGTACATTGTATTCTACATCAGTGTTGTATTGTTCATCAGTGTTGTATTGTTCATCAGTGTTGTATTGTACATCAGTGTTGTATTGTACATCAGTGTTGTATTGTACATCAGTGTTGTATTGTTCATCAGTGTTGTATTGTTCATCAGTGTTGTATTGTACATCAGTGTTGTATTCTACATCAGTGTTGTATTCTACATCAGTGTTGTATTGTTCATCAGTGTTGTATTCTACATCAGTGTTGTATTCTACATCAGTGTTGTATTGTTCATCAGTGTTGTATTGTACATCAGTGTTGTATTGTTCATCAGTGTTGTATTGTTCATCAGTGTTGTATTGTACATCAGTGTTGTATTGTACATCAGTGTTGTATTGTACATCAGTGTTGTATTGTTCATCAGTGTTGTATTGTTCATCAGTGTTGTATTGTACATCAGTGTTGTATTCTACATCAGTGTTGTATTCTACATCAGTGTTGTATTGTTCATCAGTGTTGTATTCTACATCAGTGTTGTATTCTACATCAGTGTTGTATTGTTCATCAGTGTTGTATTGTTCATCAGTGTTGTATTGTTCATCAGTGTTGTATTCTACATCAGTGTTGTATTGTTCATCAGTGTTGTATTGTTCATCAGTGTTGTATTCTACATCAGTGTTGTATTCTACATCAGTGTTGTATTGTTCATCAGTGTTGTATTGTTCATCAGTGTTGTATTCTACATCAGTGTTGTATTCTACATCAGTGTTGTATTGTTCATCAGTGTTGTATTGTTCATCAGTGTTGTATTGTTCATCAGTGTTGTATTGTTCATCAGTGTTGTATTCTACATCAGTGTTGTATTGTTCATCAGTGTTGTATTGTTCATCAGTGTTGTATTGTACATCAGTGTTGTATTGTACATCAGTGTTGTATTGTTCATCAGTGTTGTATTCTACATCAGTGTTGTATTGTACATCAGTGTTGTATTCTACATCAGTGTTGTATTGTACATCAGTGTTGTATTGTACATCAGTGTTGTATTGTTCATCAGTGTTGTATTGTTCATCAGTGTTGTATTGTACATCAGTGTTGTATTGTACATCAGTGTTGTATTGTTCATCAGTGTTGTATTGTTCATCAGTGTTGTATTGTTCATCAGTGTTGTATTCTACATCAGTGTTGTATTGTACATCAGTGTTGTATTGTACATCAGTGATGTATTGTACATCAGTGTTGTATTCTACATCAGTGTTCTATTGTACATCAGTGTTGTATTCTACATCAGTGTTGTATTGTACATCAGTGTTGTATTCTACATCAGTGTTGTATTGTACATCAGTGTTGTATTCTACATCAGTGTTGTATTGTACATCAGTGTTGTATTGTTCATCAGTGTTGTATTGTTCATCAGTGTTGTATTCTACATCAGTGTTGTATTGTACATCAGTGTTGTATTGTACATCAGTGTTGTATTGTACATCAGTGTTGTATTGTACATCAGTGTTGTATTGTTCATCAGTGTTGTATTCTACATCAGTGTTGTATTGTACATCAGTGTTGTATTCTACATCAGTGTTGTATTGTACATCAGTGTTGTATTGTACATCAGTGTTGTATTGTTCATCAGTGTTGTATTGTTCATCAGTGTTGTATTGTACATCAGTGTTGTATTGTACATCAGTGTTGTATTGTTCATCAGTGTTGTATTGTTCATCAGTGTTGTATTGTTCATCAGTGTTGTATTGTTCATCAGTGTTGTATTGTTCATCAGTGTTGTATTGTACATCAGTGTTGTATTGTTCATCAGTGTTGTATTCTACATCAGTGTTGTATTCTACATCAGTGTTGTATTCTACATCAGTGTTGTATTGAACATCAGTGTTGTAATGTACATCAGTGTTGTATTGTTCATCAGTGTTGTATTGTTCATCAGTGTTGTATTGTACATTGTATTCTACATCAGTGTTGTATTGTTCATCAGTGTTGTATTGTTCATCAGTGTTGTATTGTACATCAGTGTTGTATTGTACATCAGTGTTGTATTCTACATCAGTGTTGTATTGTACATCAGTGTTGTATTGTTCATCAGTGTTGTATTGTTCATCAGTGTTGTATTGTACATCAGTGTTGTATTCTACATCAGTGTTGTATTCTACATCAGTGTTGTATTGTTCATCAGTGTTGTATTCTACATCAGTGTTGTATTCTACATCAGTGTTGTATTGTTCATCAGTGTTGTATTGTACATCAGTGTTGTATTGTTCATCAGTGTTGTATTGTTCATCAGTGTTGTATTGTTCATCAGTGTTGTATTGTTCATCAGTGTTGTATTCTACATCAGTGTTGTATTGTTCATCAGTGTTGTATTGTTCATCA
The DNA here is from genome assembly GCF_013265735.2 of Oncorhynchus mykiss. Classification (NCBI taxonomy): domain Eukaryota; kingdom Metazoa; phylum Chordata; class Actinopteri; order Salmoniformes; family Salmonidae; genus Oncorhynchus; species Oncorhynchus mykiss. Next base: position 46,624,185 of record NC_048582.1, read on the forward strand.
GTGTTGTATTCTACATCAGTGTTGTATTCTACATCAGTGTTGTATTGTTCATCAGTGTTGTATTGTTCATCAGTGTTGTATTCTACATCAGTGTTGTATTCTACATCAGTGTTGTATTGTTCATCAGTGTTGTATTGTTCATCAGTGTTGTATTGTTCATCAGTGTTGTATTGTTCATCAGTGTTGTATTCTACATCAGTGTTGTATTGTTCATCAGTGTTGTATTGTTCATCAGTGTTGTATTGTACATCAGTGTTGTATTGTTCATCAGTGTTGTATTCTACATCAGTGTTGTATTGTACATCAGTGTTGTATTGTACATCAGTGTTGTATTGTACATCAGTGTTGTATTCTACATCAGTGTTGTATTGTACATCAGTGTTGCATTCTACATCAGTGTTGTATTGTACATCAGTGTTGTATTCTACATCAGTGTTGTATTGTACATCAGTGTTGTATTCTACATCAGTGTTGTATTGTACATCAGTGTTGTATTGTTCATCAGTGTTGTATTGTTCATCAGTGTTGTATTCTACATCAGTGTTGTATTGTACATCAGTGTTGTATTCTACATCAGTGTTGTATTGTACATCAGTGTTGTATTGTACATCAGTGTTGTATTGTTCATCAGTGTTGTATTCTACATCAGTGTTGTATTGTACATCAGTGTTGTATTCTACATCAGTGTTGTATTGTACATCAGTGTTGTATTGTACATCAGTGTTGTATTGTTCATCAGTGTTGTATTGTTCATCAGTGTTGTATTGTACATCAGTGTTGTATTGTACATCAGTGTTGTATTGTTCATCAGTGTTGTATTGTACATCAGTGTTGTATTCTACATCAGTGTTGTATTGTACATCAGTGTTGTATTCTACATCAGTGTTGTATTGTACATCAGTGTTGTATTCTACATCAGTGTTGTATTGTACATCAGTGTTGTATTGTTCATCAGTGTTGTATTGTTCATCAGTGTTGTATTGTTCATCAGTGTTGTATTGTACATCAGTGTTGTATTGTACATCAGTGTTGTATTGTACATCAGTGTTGTATTGTACATCAGTGTTGTATTGTTCATCAGTGTTGTATTGTTCATCAGTGTTGTATTGTACATCAGTGTTGTATTCTACATCAGTGTTGTATTCTACATCAGTGTTGTATTGTTCATCAGTGTTGTATTCTACATCAGTGTTGTATTGTACATCAGTGTTGTATTGTACATCAGTGTTGTATTGTACATCAGTGTTGTATTCTACATCAGTGTTGTATTGTTCATCAGTGTTGTATTGTACATCAGTGTTGTATTCTACATCAGTGTTGTATTCTACATCAGTGTTGTATTGTACATCAGTGTTGTATTGTACATTGTATTGTTCATCAGTGTTGTATTGTTCATCAGTGTTGTATTCTAAATCAGTGTTGTATTCTACATCAGTGTTGTATTGTTCATCAGTGTTGTATTGTACATCAGTGTTGTATTCTACATCAGTGTTGTATTGTACATCAGTGTTGTATTGTACATCAGTGTTGTATTCTACATCAGTGTTGTATTCTACATCAGTGTTGTATTGTACATCAGTGTTGTATTGTACATCAGTGTTGTATTGTTCATCAGTGTTGTATTGTTCATCAGTGTTGTATTGTACATTGTATTCTACATCAGTGTTGTATTGTTCATCAGTGTTGTATTGTTCATCAGTGTTGTATTGTACATCAGTGTTGTATTGTACATCAGTGTTGTATTGTACATCAGTGTTGTATTGTTCATCAGTGTTGTATTGTTCATCAGTGTTGTATTGTACATCAGTGTTGTATTCTACATCAGTGTTGTATTCTACATCAGTGTTGTATTGTTCATCAGTGTTGTATTCTACATCAGTGTTGTATTCTACATCAGTGTTGTATTGTTCATCAGTGTTGTATTGTACATCAGTGTTGTATTGTTCATCAGTGTTGTATTGTTCATCAGTGTTGTATTGTACATCAGTGTTGTATTGTACATCAGTGTTGTATTGTACATCAGTGTTGTATTGTTCATCAGTGTTGTATTGTTCATCAGTGTTGTATTGTACATCAGTGTTGTATTCTACATCAGTGTTGTATTCTACATCAGTGTTGTATTGTTCATCAGTGTTGTATTCTACATCAGTGTTGTATTCTACATCAGTGTTGTATTGTTCATCAGTGTTGTATTGTTCATCAGTGTTGTATTGTTCATCAGTGTTGTATTCTACATCAGTGTTGTATTGTTCATCAGTGTTGTATTGTTCATCAGTGTTGTATTCTACATCAGTGTTGTATTCTACATCAGTGTTGTATTGTTCATCAGTGTTGTATTGTTCATCAGTGTTGTATTCTACATCAGTGTTGTATTCTACATCAGTGTTGTATTGTTCATCAGTGTTGTATTGTTCATCAGTGTTGTATTGTTCATCAGTGTTGTATTGTTCATCAGTGTTGTATTCTACATCAGTGTTGTATTGTTCATCAGTGTTGTATTGTTCATCAGTGTTGTATTGTACATCAGTGTTGTATTGTACATCAGTGTTGTATTGTTCATCAGTGTTGTATTCTACATCAGTGTTGTATTGTACATCAGTGTTGTATTCTACATCAGTGTTGTATTGTACATCAGTGTTGTATTGTACATCAGTGTTGTATTGTTCATCAGTGTTGTATTGTTCATCAGTGTTGTATTGTACATCAGTGTTGTATTGTACATCAGTGTTGTATTGTTCATCAGTGTTGTATTGTTCATCAGTGTTGTATTGTTCATCAGTGTTGTATTCTACATCAGTGTTGTATTGTACATCAGTGTTGTATTGTACATCAGTGATGTATTGTACATCAGTGTTGTATTCTACATCAGTGTTCTATTGTACATCAGTGTTGTATTCTACATCAGTGTTGTATTGTACATCAGTGTTGTATTCTACATCAGTGTTGTATTGTACATCAGTGTTGTATTCTACATCAGTGTTGTATTGTACATCAGTGTTGTATTGTTCATCAGTGTTGTATTGTTCATCAGTGTTGTATTCTACATCAGTGTTGTATTGTACATCAGTGTTGTATTGTACATCAGTGTTGTATTGTACATCAGTGTTGTATTGTACATCAGTGTTGTATTGTTCATCAGTGTTGTATTCTACATCAGTGTTGTATTGTACATCAGTGTTGTATTCTACATCAGTGTTGTATTGTACATCAGTGTTGTATTGTACATCAGTGTTGTATTGTTCATCAGTGTTGTATTGTTCATCAGTGTTGTATTGTACATCAGTGTTGTATTGTACATCAGTGTTGTATTGTTCATCAGTGTTGTATTGTTCATCAGTGTTGTATTGTTCATCAGTGTTGTATTGTTCATCAGTGTTGTATTGTTCATCAGTGTTGTATTGTACATCAGTGTTGTATTGTTCATCAGTGTTGTATTCTACATCAGTGTTGTATTCTACATCAGTGTTGTATTGTTCATCAGTGTTGTATTGTTCATCAGTGTTGTATTCTACATCAGTGTTGTATTCTACATCAGTGTTGTATTGTTCATCAGTGTTGTATTGTACATCAGTGTTGTATTGTTCATCAGTGTTGTATTCTACATCAGTGTTGTATTGTACATCAGTGTTGTATTGTACATCAGTGTTGTATTGTACATCAGTGTTGTATTCTACATCAGTGTTGTATTGTACATCAGTGTTGTATTCTACATCAGTGTTGTATTGTACATCAGTGTTGTATTCTACATCAGTGTTGTATTGTACATCAGTGTTGTATTCTACATCAGTGTTGTATTGTACATCAGTGTTGTATTGTTCATCAGTGTTGTATTGTTCATCAGTGTTGTATTCTACATCAGTGTTGTATTGTACATCAGTGTTGTATTCTACATCAGTGTTGTATTGTACATCAGTGTTGTATTGTACATCAGTGTTGTATTGTTCATCAGTGTTGTATTCTACATCAGTGTTGTATTGTACATCAGTGTTGTATTCTACATCAGTGTTGTATTGTACATCAGTGTTGTATTGTACATCAGTGTTGTATTGTTCATCAGTGTTGTATTGTTCATCAGTGTTGTATTGTACATCAGTGTTGTATTGTACATCAGTGTTGTATTGTTCATCAGTGTTGTATTGTACATCAGTGTTGTATTCTACATCAGTGTTGTATTGTACATCAGTGTTGTATTCTACATCAGTGTTGTATTGTACATCAGTGTTGTATTCTACATCAGTGTTGTATTGTACATCAGTGTTGTATTGTTCATCAGTGTTGTATTGTTCATCAGTGTTGTATTCTACATCAGTGTTGTATTGTACATCAGTGTTGTATTCTACATCAGTGTTGTATTGTACATCAGTGTTGTATTCTACATCAGTGTTGTATTGTTCATCAGTGTTGTATTGTACATCAGTGTTGTATTGTTCATCAGTGTTGTATTGTTCATCAGTGTTGTATTCTACATCAGTGTTGTATTGTACATCAGTGTTGTATTGTTCATCAGTGTTGTATTGTACATCAGTGTTGTATTGTTCATCAGTGTTGTATTCTACATCAGTGTTGTAGTGTTCATCAGTGTTGTATTGTTCATCAGTGTTGTATTGTTCATCAGTGTTGTATTGTTCATCAGTGTTGTATTGTTCATCAGTGTTGTATTGTACATCAGTGTTGTATTGTACATCAGTGTTGTATTGTACATCAGTGTTGTATTGTACATCAGTGTTGTATTGTACATCAGTGTTGTATTGTTCATCAGTGTTGTATTGTACATCAGTGTTGTATTGTTCATCAGTGTTGTATTGTTCATCAGTGTTGTATTGTACATTGTATTCTACATCAGTGTTGTATTGTTCATCAGTGTTGTATTGTTCATCAGTGTTGTATTGTACATCAGTGTTGTATTGTACATCAGTGTTGTATTGTTCATCAGTGTTGTATTGTACATCAGTGTTGTATTCTACATCAGTGTTGTATTGTTCATCAGTGTTGTATTGTACATCAGTGTTGTATTCTACATCAGTGTTGTATTGTTCATCAGTGTTGTATTGTACATCAGTGTTGTATTCTACATCAGTGTTGTATTGTACATCAGTGTTGTATTGTTCATCAGTGTTGTATTGTTCATCAGTGTTGTATTGTTCATCAGTGTTGTATTGTTCATCAGTGTTGTATTGTACATCAGTGTTGTATTGTTCATCAGTGTTGTATTGTTCATCAGTGTTGTATTGTTCATCAGTGTTGTATTCTACATCAGTGTTGTATTGTTCATCAGTGTTGTATTGTTCATCAGTGTTGTATTGTACATCAGTGTTGTATTGTACATCAGTGTTGTATTGTTCATCAGTGTTGTATTCTACATCAGTGTTGTATTGTACATCAGTGTTGTATTCTACATCAGTGTTGTATTGTACATCAGTGTTGTATTGTACATCAGTGTTGTATTGTTCATCAGTGTTGTATTGTTCATCAGTGTTGTATTGTACATCAGTGTTGTATTGTACATCAGTGTTGTATTGTTCATCAGTGTTGTATTGTTCATCAGTGTTGTATTGTTCATCAGTGTTGTATTCTACATCAGTGTTGTATTGTACATCAGTGTTGTATTGTACATCAGTGATGTATTGTACATCAGTGTTGTATTCTACATCAGTGTTCTATTGTACATCAGTGTTGTATTCTACATCAGTGTTGTATTGTACATCAGTGTTGTATTCTACATCAGTGTTGTATTGTACATCAGTGTTGTATTCTACATCAGTGTTGTATTGTACATCAGTGTTGTATTGTTCATCAGTGTTGTATTGTTCATCAGTGTTGTATTCTACATCAGTGTTGTATTGTACATCAGTGTTGTATTGTACATCAGTGTTGTATTGTACATCAGTGTTGTATTGTACATCAGTGTTGTATTGTTCATCAGTGTTGTATTCTACATCAGTGTTGTATTGTACATCAGTGTTGTATTCTACATCAGTGTTGTATTGTACATCAGTGTTGTATTGTACATCAGTGTTGTATTGTTCATCAGTGTTGTATTGTTCATCAGTGTTGTATTGTACATCAGTGTTGTATTGTACATCAGTGTTGTATTGTTCATCAGTGTTGTATTGTTCATCAGTGTTGTATTGTTCATCAGTGTTGTATTGTTCATCAGTGTTGTATTGTTCATCAGTGTTGTATTGTACATCAGTGTTGTATTGTTCATCAGTGTTGTATTCTACATCAGTGTTGTATTCTACATCAGTGTTGTATTGTTCATCAGTGTTGTATTGTTCATCAGTGTTGTATTCTACATCAGTGTTGTATTCTACATCAGTGTTGTATTGTTCATCAGTGTTGTATTGTACATCAGTGTTGTATTGTTCATCAGTGTTGTATTCTACATCAGTGTTGTATTGTACATCAGTGTTGTATTGTACATCAGTGTTGTATTGTACATCAGTGTTGTATTCTACATCAGTGTTGTATTGTACATCAGTGTTGTATTCTACATCAGTGTTGTATTGTACATCAGTGTTGTATTCTACATCAGTGTTGTATTGTACATCAGTGTTGTATTCTACATCAGTGTTGTATTGTACATCAGTGTTGTATTGTTCATCAGTGTTGTATTGTTCATCAGTGTTGTATTCTACATCAGTGTTGTATTGTACATCAGTGTTGTATTCTACATCAGTGTTGTATTGTACATCAGTGTTGTATTGTACATCAGTGTTGTATTGTTCATCAGTGTTGTATTCTACATCAGTGTTGTATTGTACATCAGTGTTGTATTCTACATCAGTGTTGTATTGTACATCAGTGTTGTATTGTACATCAGTGTTGTATTGTTCATCAGTGTTGTATTGTTCATCAGTGTTGTATTGTACATCAGTGTTGTATTGTACATCAGTGTTGTATTGTTCATCAGTGTTGTATTGTACATCAGTGTTGTATTCTACATCAGTGTTGTATTGTACATCAGTGTTGTATTCTACATCAGTGTTGTATTGTACATCAGTGTTGTATTCTACATCAGTGTTGTATTGTACATCAGTGTTGTATTGTTCATCAGTGTTGTATTGTTCATCAGTGTTGTATTCTACATCAGTGTTGTATTGTACATCAGTGTTGTATTCTACATCAGTGTTGTATTGTACATCAGTGTTGTATTCTACATCAGTGTTGTATTGTTCATCAGTGTTGTATTGTACATCAGTGTTGTATTGTTCATCAGTGTTGTATTGTTCATCAGTGTTGTATTCTACATCAGTGTTGTATTGTACATCAGTGTTGTATTGTTCATCAGTGTTGTATTGTACATCAGTGTTGTATTGTTCATCAGTGTTGTATTCTACATCAGTGTTGTAGTGTTCATCAGTGTTGTATTGTTCATCAGTGTTGTATTGTTCATCAGTGTTGTATTGTTCATCAGTGTTGTATTGTTCATCAGTGTTGTATTGTACATCAGTGTTGTATTGTACATCAGTGTTGTATTGTACATCAGTGTTGTATTGTACATCAGTGTTGTATTGTACATCAGTGTTGTATTGTTCATCAGTGTTGTATTGTACATCAGTGTTGTATTGTTCATCAGTGTTGTATTGTTCATCAGTGTTGTATTGTACATTGTATTCTACATCAGTGTTGTATTGTTCATCAGTGTTGTATTGTTCATCAGTGTTGTATTGTACATCAGTGTTGTATTGTACATCAGTGTTGTATTGTTCATCAGTGTTGTATTGTACATCAGTGTTGTATTCTACATCAGTGTTGTATTGTTCATCAGTGTTGTATTGTACATCAGTGTTGTATTCTACATCAGTGTTGTATTGTTCATCAGTGTTGTATTGTACATCAGTGTTGTATTCTACATCAGTGTTGTATTGTACATCAGTGTTGTATTGTTCATCAGTGTTGTATTGTTCATCAGTGTTGTATTGTTCATCAGTGTTGTATTGTTCATCAGTGTTGTATTGTACATCAGTGTTGTATTCTACATCAGTGTTGTATTGTACATCAGTGTTGTATTGTTCATCAGTGTTGTATTGTTCATCAGTGTTGTATTGTTCATCAGTGTTGTATTGTTCATCAGTGTTGTATTGTTCATCAGTGTTGTATTGTACATCAGTGTTGTAATGTTCATCAGTGTTGTATTGTTCATCAGTGTTGTATTGTTCATCAGTGTTGTATTTTACATCAGTGTTGTATTGTTCATCAGTGTTGTATTGTTCATCAGTGTTGTATTCTACATCAGTGTTGTATTCAGTGTATTACACAATGGAAAAGGCGTAATTTATTTGGTTTAGTCAACATTTCCCAAGTCTCACTTGAGCCCAGTTCTAGTCAGCTGTTGTCAGTTGTCTTACATTGAGTCAAAAGCAGGAGCTCTGCATTTTCATCTCTCTGTCTGGGACATATACAGGCTACAGCTGGGACTGAACACTGTGTGCCTTACAGAAACACAGGAGGTTGCATATCAGTCAATCTCTCTCTCTCTCTCACTGGTTCTCGCTGTCACACACACACACACACACAATCCCAGGGTAACCGCTAGATCATGCTGACTGTCAACAGAAGTACTGTATATGGCAGAGGCTGCATTATCTCCCCTGCTAATCAACCGAGGCAGAAGTTCATCAATAGTAGAATGTAAATAGGTCACAGGCACAGTATCTCCAGACCATAGATTTACATAGAACTTTGACAGGATCTCTGTGATACACAAACAGTTTCAAGGGTATTACATGTTTGCAATAATTCCCTTACTTCTACTGAGCGTGTCTGCCTGCGCTGATGATGATGAGGATGTGGGGAAGGATGACGATGAGGAGGAGGATGATGATGAAAAAATTGACCTTTACCATCTCGTCTCTACTACTCTGTTGAGCCATCAGCTTCCATTTCAAAGTTGACGATTGATGTGAAGAAGCCTGCTGAATGTACAGTAGGGTGTTAGTCATAGCAATAGAAGAGATGTGTGGGTCTGATTGCACAGTGTACCAGCCTGGTAACAAAGAATCCACATGCTGAATGAATGGCATTGAACCACAGAATTTAATAGATGCTGCTAAATGTCCCTGACCTACAGTACACTGCTCCAGCTACACATTGTCCCTGACCTACACTGCTCCAGCTACACATTATCCCTGACCTACACTGCTCCAGCTACACATTGTCCCTGACCTACACTGCTCCAGCTACACATTATCCCTGACCTACACTGCTCCAGCTACACATTGTCCCTGACCTACACTGCTCCAGCTACACATTGTCCCTGACCTACAATGCTCCAGCTAGACATTGTCTCAGGCTGGGTCAACTGCTGTGGCTTTGTCTCTCAGTTTAATCAAAAGGATCTCTATAGTCAGTTAAATGACACTTACTGTATGTACAAGATAAGCCAGAAAAGATCATCTGTGATTCAAAGAGACCTTCACTTAAATTGTAGTTCAAGTGTTAAGACAGATGAAGTCTAGACAGAATACTAAGACCTGGAGATTGTTTTCCAGTATGATATGTTCTAGGTCTGTCCCCGACTAAAAAACATATTGGTCGACCAAGAGTCTTCTGCTCTGTCGACCAATCGATTGGTCTGAATTTTTAAACGTGTATTTTTCCACATGCTATGTGTTTTAATCAAATCAACTTGATTCACTAAGCTTATCTGATGCTTTAAGCACACTGTTTGGTTAAATAATTAAGACACACAGATGACTAGAGGGAGTCAGACCAGCAATTGATTTGATTGTGCCAGGCCGGGCTCAGACTTGCTGCGCCGTGTTAAAAAAAGACAGCAAGTGACTGTGACAAACACCCGTTGCCTCTCTCTTCTCCCTGCTGCAGCGACCACCACAGAACATCAAAGTGTTTATCACACTGTCCATGTTGCTGAAGCTGCAACATAATTACAGCCATTCTGTGACCAAAAACATTCCCTATTCCCTCAACCCTCGCTCTCTTTATGTGACACATGTATGCATCGGATGCACGTGACCAATAGGGCCTGACCTCTAGCATATCCTATGCTATGGGGTTTCATTATGTGGTTTCCTCTCTACTCACTTTCCTTAGGCAATAAGACAAGGGCTATTTTCTCGTCTCCGCATTCTGCTGCTGCATCCGCTCTCAACCCCAATATGCTGGTAAACTTTGCTATTGTGCACATAGCAACATGGTCGAGTTAAAGGTGCCAATTCAACAGTGCACTGGTGTGTTTCAGAACCGAGGACAGCGACCACTATCCAACGCAGGAGAAAGTGCATTTGTTTTAAAATAATATCATTTGTATTCGCGTTGCACCATTGTTCTTACATAATTTAACCATATAGAATTTCAGTACCACATGTCAGACTGATGGACTGTGCCATCCCCACAGCCTCCAAATGAATCAGTCCACTCAGACAGGCACCAATAAGACAGGTGTCTTGTATGTCATGATGTTCATGTTTTTATTTGTCACTGCTCGACTAAAGTAATCTCAGTCGTCTACAGCCTATTGATCAAACAATCGACCAGTCGACTAAATGGGTTCAGCCCTAAAATGCTCTTCACCATTTACCATGCAGGTAGCTGATGGGGATGCTCTGAAGTCCAATTACAATAGACCCTTTAATGTGCTGCTGCTTGTGGCCATATTCTGCCGTTCTGTTGAGCCTGCAGGTAAAAATCATTAAACCCTAATCATGACAAAGTGCCACCTGCTTGGGTTAAAGACACACTTTCAGATTACTATTTAATGCAGAGTATTATAACACTACTGAGTCTGAGGCTCTATGAGGCTATTACAGGTTACACTGCTGAGGCTGGGGCTCTATGAGGCTATTACAGGTTACACTACTGAGGCTGGGGCTCTATGAGGCTATTACAGATTACACTACTGAGTCTGAGGCTCTATGAGGCTATTACAGGTTACACTACTGAGTCTGAGGCTCTATAAGGCTATTACAGGTTACACTGCTGAGGCTGGGGCTCTATGAGGCTATTACAGGTTACACTACTGAGTCTGAGGCTCTATGAGGCTATTACAGGTTACACTGCTGAGGCTGGGGCTCTATGAGGCTATTACAGGTTACACTACTGAGTCTGAGGCTCTATGAGGCTATTACAGGTTACACTGCTGAGGCTGGGGCTCTATGAGGCTATTACAGGTTACACTACTGAGGCTGGGGCTCTATGAGGCTATTACAGATTACACTACTGAGTCTGAGGCTCTATGAGGCTATTACAGGTTACACTGCTGAGGCTGGGGCTCTATGAGGCTATTACAGGTTACACTACTGAGGCTGGGGCTCTATGAGGCTATTACAGATTACACTACTGAGTCTGAGGCTCTATGAGGCTATTACAGGTTACACTACTGAGTCTGAGGCTCTATGAGGCTATTACAGGTTACACTGCTGAGGCTGGGGCTCTATGAGGCTATTACAGGTTACACTACTGAGTCTGAGGCTCTATGAGGCTATTACAGGTTACACTGCTGAGGCTGGGGCTCTATGAGGCTATTACAGGTTACACTACTGAGTCTGAGGCTCTATGAGGCTATTACAGGTTACACTGCTGAGGCTGGGGCTCTATGAGGCTATTACAGGTTACACTACTGAGGCTGGGGCTCTATGAGGCTATTACAGATTACACTACTGAGTCTGAGGCTCTATGAGGCTATTACAGGTTACACTGCTGAGGCTGGGGCTCTATGAGGCTATTACAGGTTATAGTGCTGAGGCTGGGGCTCTATGAGGCTATTACAGGTTACACTACTGAGGCTGGGGCTCTATGAGGCTATTACAGGTTACACTGCTGAGGCTGGGGCTGGGGCTCTATGAGGCTATTACAGGTTACAGTGCTGAGGCTGGGGCTCTATGAGGCTATTACAGGTTACAGTGCTGAGGCTGGGGCTCTATGAGGCTATTACAGGTTACACTGCTGAGGCTGGGGCTCTATGAGGCTATTACAGATTACACTACTGAGGCTGGGGCTCTATGAGGCTATTACAGGTTACACTGCTGAGGCTGGGGCTCTATAAGGCTATTACAGGTCACACTGCTGAGGCTGGGGCTCTATGAGGCTATTACAGGTTACACTGCTGAGGTTGGGGCTCTATGAGGCTATTACAGGTTACACTACTGAGGCTGGGGCTCTATGAGACTATTACAGGTTACACTACTGAGGCTGGGGCTCTATGAGGCTATTACAGGTTACACTGCTGAGGCTGGGGCTCTATGAGCCTATTACAGGTTACACTACTGAGGCTGGGGCTCTATGAGGCTATTACAGGTTACACTGCTGATGCTGGGGCTCTATGAGGCTATTACAGGTTACACTACTGAGAATGGGGCTCTATGAGGCTATTACAGGTTACACTGCTGAGGCTGGGGCTCTATGAGGCTATTACAGGTTACACTACTGAGGCTGGGGCTCTATGAGACTATTACAGGTTACACTGCTGAGGCTGGGGCTCTATGAGGCTATTTATTACAGGTTACACTGCTGAGGCTGGGGCTGGGGCTCTATGAGACTATTACAGGTTACACTTCTGAGGCTGGGTCTCTATGAGGCTATTACAGGTTACACTGCTGAGGCTGGGGCTCTATGAGGTTATTACAGGTTACACTACTGAGGCTGGGGCTCTATGAGGCTATTACAGGTTACACTACTGAGGCTGGGGCTGGGGCTCTATGAGGCTATTACAGGTTACACTGCTGAGGCAGGGGCTGGGGCTCTATGAGGCTATTACAGGTTACACTGCTGAGGCTGGGGCTCTATGAGACTATTACAGGTTACACTGCTGAGGCTGGGGCTGGGGCTCTATGAGGCTATTACAGGTTACACTGCTGAGGCTGGGGCTCTATGAGGCTATTACAGGTTACACTACTGAGGCTTGGGCTCTATGAGGCTATTACAGGTTACACTGCTGAGGCTGGGGCTGGGGCTGTATGAGGCTATTACAGGTTACAGTGCTGAGGCTGGGGCTCTATGAGGCTATTACAGGTTACAGTGCTGAGGCTGGGGCTCTATGAGGCTATTACAGGTTACAGTGCTGAGGCTGGGGCTGGGGCTCTATGAGGCTATTACAGGTTACAGTGCTGAGGCTGGGGCTCTTTGAGGCAATTACAGGTTACACTACTGAGGCTGGGGCTCTATGAGGCTATTACAGGTTACACTGCTGAGGCTGGGGCTCTATGAGGCTATTACAGGTTACACTGCTGAGGCTGGGGCTGTGGCTCTATGAGGCTATTACAGGTTAAAGTGCTGAGGCTGGGGCTCTATGAGGCTATTACAGGTTACACTGCTGAGGCTTGGGCTCTATGAGGCTATTACAGGTTACAGTGCTGAGGCTGGGGCTCTATGAGGCTATTACAGGTTACAGTGCTGAGGCTGGGGCTCTATGAGACTATTACAGGTTACACTGCTGAGGCAGGGGCTGGGGCTCTATGAGGCTATTACAGGTTACAGTGCTGAGGCTGGGGCTCTATGAGGCTATTACAGGTTACAGTGCTGAGGCTGGGGCTGGGGCTCTATGAGGCTATTACAGGTTACAGTGCTGAGGCTGGGGCTCTTTGAGGCAATTACAGGTTACACTACTGAGGCTGGGGCTCTATGAGGCTATTACAGGTTACAGTGCTGAGGCTGGGGCTCTATGAGGCTATTACAGGTTACAGTGCTGAGGCTGGGGCTCTATGAGGCAATTACAGGTTACACTACTGAGGCTGGGGCTCTATGAGGCTATTACAGGTTACACTATTGAGGCGGGGGCTCTATGAAGCTATTACAGGTTACAGTGCTGAGGCTGGGGCTCTATGAGACTATTACAGGTTACAGTGCTGAGGCTGGGGCTCTATGAGGTTATTACAGGTTACACTACTGAGGCTGGGGCTCTATGAGGCTATTACAGGTTACACTACTGAAGCTGGGGCTCTATGAGGCTATTACAGGTTACACTACTGAGGCTGGGGCTCTATGAGGCTATTACAGGTTACAGTGCTGAGGCTGGGGCTCTATGAGGTTATTACAGGTTACACTACTGAGGCTGGGGCTCTATGAGGCTATTACAGGTTACAGTGCTGAAGCTGGGGCTCTATGAGACTATTACAGGTTACACTACTGAGGCTGGGGCTCTATGAGGCTATTACAGGTTACACTACTGAAGCTGGGGCTCTATGAGGCTATTACAGGTTACAGTGCTGAGGCTGGGGCTCTATGAGGTTATTACAGGTTACAGTACTGAGGCTGGGGCTCTATGAGGCTATTACAAGTTTTATGCTAGTGCTCTATGGGGGAAGCACAACAAGCCCCTGGCTCTTCTCTCACTGACCTGGCTTGTATGTTCAGCTTGCAAATAGACTGACATTTCAATAACTGAAATAAGGACACAACCCAGTACACTCGTAGTATTCGTATATTAGCCTACCAGTAGTTCGTAGACCTGAAATAGTCTAGAAAAATTAAGGTCAGCACAATAATATGGATTCAAATGTTATTTTTCACCACAGACTTTCCTACCTGCAGTCTGCAGGTAGGCTATCTTCTATTTTTCTCCTTCTGAGAGTATAACCAAATATCTCAGGATCAGACATTATTCAGAGTATAGCAGCCTACTGTAGCTACTTTCCTATATTTGGAGTGCGTATTTGGAGAGTCATAACTGAGACAACTGGCCAAGCGTAGACGTAATCCTAGGACAGTCGCAGTGTCATGACAACCGGCTGAATGTTTACACAACACCGTCACATGACAGGAAATGATTCTCACACACTCACTTCATAATGAACCTCCATCTCATGAAGCAGACTAGAATAAAAGGCAAACACACCGTCCCTACAAATAAATAGAACACACTGGAATACAACAACACCATCCCACAGAATAGACACTCCAGCACACTGGAATACAACAACACCATCCCACAGAATAGACACTCCAGCACACTGGAATACAACAACACCATCCCACAGAATAGACACTCCAGCACACTGGTATCCTTATACTCCATGCCACACAATAAATGAAATGGCTATTTTCTTGGTTTAAAGACAAATCAGCCTAAATGTGTTGTTGAGCTACAAGAATAGCAGTAGGCTTATGCTAAACTTGTACAC
This sequence comes from Oncorhynchus mykiss, assembly GCF_013265735.2. NCBI lineage: Eukaryota > Metazoa > Chordata > Actinopteri > Salmoniformes > Salmonidae > Oncorhynchus > Oncorhynchus mykiss. Next base: position 46,639,265 of record NC_048582.1, read on the forward strand.
TGATCTGTCCCTCCATGCACCGACTGGAACTAGGCTATATGAGATGTGTGAACTACCCGCTTCTTAAAAGTCACAATCCCCAGGAATGAAGCACCAAGTAAGGAAGGGAGCTGCAGCAAAAATATGTGATTCGGGGAGAGCCTAACTGACTGTGTAACGGAGAGAGAAGATTATGTAAATCGTGTGATAGTGAACTCCGGGCCAAGTTCTTCTCAGGACATTAGCTACTGTAGAAATACTAGTTTCGTTCACAGTCACACACACATTTCTGGAAGGGTGAAGAGTGGGTGAGGGTTACAGTGACTTACTGAACTTGCACTTCTGTTCTGTGCTGATAACAATGTGTAACATTTCTCCAAAGTCTCTAATATAATATATCATAGTAATTCACCCCATCAAGTCATCCAACTAGCCAAGGAACATAACATTGCTGTGGCCTGTGTGCTGTTGGTACCATGGTTGGGGCTGTTGGTACAGTGGTTGGGGCTGTTGGTACAGTTGTTGGAGGGTTGATGGAGGTGGAATAAGATCTGTCTAACAGCAGATTGTGTGAAACGTCAATGCTGTCTTCACACGAAAGTCCCATGTGGTCTGACTACATTTCGCCCGGAGCGGATGGACCTGGGTGGGTTGAAGTCAGCTGGAAAATCCTTGTTTTATCACTTCAGGAATCTGCTGTAGGGGTCTGCTGAAGTGCTAGGAAAGTAGACTGTTCACCAAGCGGACAGCTGAATGCAGTGTGTAGCAGACAATGCACCTGCCCTCCACTAAGCAGCTATGGGGGTTTGCCAAATGTTTTCCATAAAATGATTTGCTCTGTGTGTGTGCGTGTGCGTGTGTGTGTGCGTGAGTGAGTGAGTGAGTGAGTGAGTGAGTGAGTGAGTGAGTGAGTGAGTGAGTGAGTGAGTGAGTGAGTGAAAGACACAACGTTCTACTGTTAGTATTTTAGTGATGCTGTTACAGCCAACGCTGCTATTATAGACTCATCAACCTTTTAACCGCAACTAAATGATGAGCTGGAGCGTCGGCAACAATTTAGCAGACAGGTCTGTTACAACCTTGTCAAAACATTCTGTTTCACAATATAGCAGCAAGCAACAGCCGGCCCGTTATATTCTCTGTCTGTCCCACTGCACTGTGATGGACAATGAGGATGCTAGCTACAATGTAACAGACCTTACCTTGCTCACTGATGCGCTGCGAATCCCCACGCAATAACCAGTGTCCACCACTGTCCACAAGGCTTTGGCTTCACAACCTACAGCGACCCTTGCCTTTCAGATCTACGGAGGTATGATGCCTTGTCTGTGTTCAGTGGTTATATCGCTGCTGTAAGCTGCTGCTCACCGCTTCTCCTGCTGCTGTTGCCATGGTTATCCATTCAGCCCCTGTATCCTTGTCTTCTGCAGTGCAAAACACTAGAAGTCAGCCTCCTAGCTTAGCTTACGTTTCCCCCATCATGACAGTAATGTTCAATTTGTCTAAGTGGTGCGCCTGGCCTGTCTCGTGGTTTAGCTTCGTGTTTATCCTCTTTCTGGTGGTTGACACATCGTTTCGGGAGAATATTATCAGTCAGCATGCACAGGGTAGACCAGAGTCCTGCGGTGGCTGCTGCATGCTTGTGCACTGTGCTTACAATAGACGGGCTGACGTCAACGCCGGCTGAGAAATTAAACACTGAAATAGTCCATCTGACACCTTTCACCATCGCTATCAACACAAATACAATAGGCTATGTTTACAGTCATTAGGTTGTTAGCATTTCTAAATTCGGTGTATTCTACAACTATTATGGGATTGAGAAGCAAAATATGGAGTCGTGGAGTTAAGAGTTCAGTAAACACAAGAAGTTAGAGGGGTGTTCAACAACAATGACAGTAATCTAGTGATAGGGTTTACCAAATAAAACTTTTACAAAATTATACAAATTCCTGGTGAACAGGTTGGAGCACTCATAAACAGGCAGAGATATACATTTTATAACGCTCAGGGTTTATTCCATGATCTGATGCCTACACAGGTATAGCCTACTGACGTTTTGACGTCACATGACAGGTTCCTCAGAGTCAAGGAGATATGTCAGGTACCAGTAATAACATTCCCCAGCGGCTCAACATCTGTATGTCAGCAGGCTATTGTGCAACTCATCTCCACTTTCATAGTTACTCTTCTCCATCCTCTCTCTCTCTCGCTCTCTCTCTCTCCCTCTCAAATATAGATAAAGCCTTATCTTAGAACCCACGGTTCATCTCTAACAGGTTCTACCCATCATTATTCCTATGCGTCTGACAGAAGAGGGATTGCAGGTGTGTAGACAGAGTCATGTGACCAGAAGCATCTAGAACCATCTGCTAAAGGTATAAACACTTCCTGTAGTTATCTATATAGTTATCTGTATGTGCTGTTAGGACCTGCGGAGTGAAGTATGTGTTTCTCTCTCAAACAGAAGTCCTGCGTTTAGCAAGATCATCATCAGAGCTGACACTGAGGCTGACTGGCTGCATATAGTTAATTTACTATGTAGGGCCAGGCTACTCGTAGCTCACAGTTCCTACACTAGGCTATAACAGATGTATTGGTATCTTGAGCATACTAAAATGTTGCATAGGATTTCTGCCTAAAATGCAAAACTTGTGTCTTGCACATTCAGAGATGGTACATAGGATTTCTGCTTCAAGTGGAAATTGGTCATATAAGTTAACCATTTACAGTTGAAGCCGGAAGTTGACATAAGGCTAAAGGCAAATACATTTAAATTCCGTTTTTCACAAATCCTGACATTTAATCCTAGTAAAAATGCCCAGTCTTAGGTCAGTTAGGATCACCACTTTATTTTAAGAATGTGAAATGTCAGAATAATAGTAGAGAGAATGACTTATTTCAGCTTTTATTTCTTTCATCACATTCCCAGTGAGTCAGAAGTTTACATACACTCAATTAGTATTTGGTATCATTGCCTTCAAATTGTTTAACTTGGGTCAAATCTTTTGGGTAGCCTTCCACAAGCTTCCCACAATAAGTTGGGGGGAATATTGGCCCAGTGTAACTGAGTCAGGTTTGTAGGCCTCCTTTCACGCACACTCTTTTTCAGTTCTGCCAACACATTTTCTTTAGGATTGAGGTCAGGGCTTTGTGATGGCCACTCCAATACCTTGACTTTGTTGTCATTAAGCCATTTTGCCACAACTTTGGAAGTATGCTTGGGGTCATTGTCCATTTGGAAGACCCATTTAAAAAAATAAATATTAACCTTTATTTAACTAGGCAAGTCAGTTAAGAACAAATTCTTATTTTCAATGACGGCCTAGGAACAGCGGGTTAACTGCCTGTTCAGGGGCAGAACGACAGATTTGTACCTTGTCAGCTCAGGGATTTGAACTTGCAACCTTCCAGTTACTAGTCCAACGCTCTAACCACTAGGCTACCCTGCGACCAAGCTTTATCTTCCTGACTGATGTCTTACTTCAATATATCCACCTAATTTTCATCCTCATGATGCCATCTATTTTGTGAAGGGCACCAGTCCCTCCTGCAGCAAAGCACCCCCACAACATGATGCTGCCACCCTCGTGCTTCACGGTTGGGATGGTGTTCTTCGGCTTGCAAGCGTCCCCCTTTTTCCTCCAAACGTAACGATGGTCATTATGGCCAAACAGTTACATTTTTGTTTCATCAGACCAGAGGACATTTCTCCAAAAAGACGGTCTTTGTCCCCATGTGCATTTGCAAACCGTAGTCTGGCTTTTTTATGGCGGTTTTGGAGCAGTGGCTTCTTCCATGCTGAGCGGCCTTTCAGGTTAAGTCGATATAGGACTCGTTTTACTGTGGATAAAGATACTTTTGTATCTGTTTCCTCCAGCATCTTCTAAAGGTCCTTTGCTGTTGGTCAGGGATTGATTTGCACTTTTTGCACCAAAGTACGTTCATCTCTAGGAGACAGAACACTTGTCCTTCCTGAGCGGTATGATGGCTGCGTGGTCCCATGGTGTTTATACTTGTGTACTATTGTTTGCACAGATGAACGTGGTACCTTCAGACATTTGGAAGTTGCTCCCAAGGATGAACCAGACTTGTGGAGGTCTACAATTATTTTCTGAGGTCTTGGCTGATTTCTTTTGATTTTCCAATGATGCCAAGCAAAGAGGCCCTGAGTTTGAAGGTAGGCCTTGAAACACATCCACAAGTACACCTCCAATTGACTCAAATTATGTCAATTAGCCTATCAGAAGCTTATCTAAAGCCATGACATAATTTTTCTGGAATTTTCCAAGCTGTTTAAAGGCACATTCAACTTAGTGTATGTAAACTTCTGACCCACTGGAATTGTGATACAGTGAATTATAAGTTAAATAATCTCTCTGTGAACAATTGTTGTAAAAATTACTTTTGTCATGCACAAAGTAGATGTCCTAATCGACTTGCCACAACTATAGTTTGTTAACAAGAAATTTGTGGAGTGGTTGAAAAACGAGTTTTAATGACTCCAACCTAAGTGTATGTTAACTTCCGACTTCAACTGTATGTAGTACAAAGCCTACATAACCAACCCATAAAGTAAAATTTAACATCCACATATGGCCAGCTATGTAAACTTTAACCTTGATTTATCCTGCAATTGATGTCGTTCAATTGGTAACATACATTTTTTGTCTTCTACTAATGCCTCTTAAGGGAAAGTAATCTAAAAAAAGTAACAGAATATAATCAGATTACATTACTGAGTTTAGGTATTCCAAAAGTTACGTTACTGATTACAATTTTACAAGAGATTACATTCAGAAAGTAGCCTGAGTATTTCTATCACCAAGTCTTCCAAAAAGCCTATTATACACTCCGTCACAGAAGACATGTACAAGCAAACAACCCTGTCTGTGTGGACCAGGACCTTTTCATAAAAAAATGGATCTTTCTTCACCTCAACACTTCAGAGGTATTCTCCGGGTACAGTAAAGGACCTACACGATTAGGATATCCTTGTTCCTCCATCACTCTACACTCTCCTACGGCATCCCTATTCCTAACCTGCAACATAATTATTAACAGAATTACACACAGCCAACACATATCATTATGGGGCACAGTGAAGGAGAGAGAGAGAGGGAGAGGGAGAGAGATAGAGAGAGAGAGAGAGAGAGAGAGAGAGAGAGAGAGAGAGAGAGAGAGAGAGAGAGAGAGGAGAAGATAAGGTGTAACAGGAGGGAGAAAAGGCCTAGAGGCCTCCAACATGCCTTTTAAGTGTTGGTAATAAAACCTAGTCACCACCTCCTGAACAGCTCCTGTCCAATGGGAACCCATTGAAGCAGGTTTTATGTGTCTTCAGGCCCCAGTTTGAGCATCCCCAGCCCTGGTCCCACCAGTCAGTCCTCACCATGCTCTCCCAGCACCAGGACTGAACTTCAGAGGGAACTAACCTAAGATTCATGTCTGTGGCTCCTTTTGCTCCTTTACCTCACTCACTGCTATCTGTCTGTCTGTCTGTCTGTCTGTCTGTCTGTCTGTCTGTCTGTCTGTCTGTCTGTCTGTCTGTCTGTCTGTCTGTCTGTCTGTCTGTCTGTCTGTCTGTCTGTCTGTCTGTCTGTCTGTCTGTCTGTCTGCTCTTAAAGCCCTGCGTCGCCCATCACACCTAGACGGGAGCAAAACATGGAGCACCACTGTGCTGTCTTGACAAGGTAAGAGCATTTTGAATGACACATGTATTGTGCAGTTATTTACATGTTGAAGTAGTAATATCTGGGTGGATTGGCACATTATTGGGATCCACTTGAGTGTGACCTTACTGTGGGAAAATCACGAGGTCAGAGTTCAGTCAGGCTTACTGTTGTCTTGACGTAATATATTTCTAGTCTGAGGATTTGCTAGTCAAGAAATGATGAAACAGTATGACATTCTCTCTGTAGCAGTGTTTCCCAAACATTTCTCCAAGAATCCTCAGCCATTCCACTTATCTGATGCATTCCAGAGCCAGACGATGTGATTCAAATACTGTCAATAAAGGCTTGGTGATTAGTTGACCAGTTGATTAGTGTGCTACAACTCCAATAAATCAAATAAATTGTATGGCTTGGGGTACTAGAGGAGAGATTTGGGAAACATTGCTCGTTAGGAATCCACTCTTTTCATCACGGATAGATAAAGTAGAATAGATAGAATAATGACCAAATAACATTATATAAGAAAAAAACCTTACACATACAGTACTTTTTTATTAGGAACTGAAAATACTCACGCTTGAATTTATACAGCCTTGAAATTAGCCAGTGATGTTGTGGGCTGGTACCATTATAATATTTAGCTCTGCATGGATTATAGAAGCTCCGTGGCCAGAGGCCAAGATTGAGATAGCACAGCTTTATAATCTGGCCCACACTCACGCACACACACACGCGCAGACTGTAAACCTTTTTTTGTGGGCATTCGAACATAGGAAAAATAAAGCTGTTAAGCCTTAAGAATGCTTCCTCTCCTCCTTAGCTCTCCAGTGGGCTGGTTAACTGTGTCTTTGTCATGATTTAAAGCTCTGTCAAAAATCCATCTGGCCTCTCGAATAGCCCCTGTCACACGGACAGTGTCATGTGGTGTGTGTGTGTGCCTGCTTGCCTGTGTGTGTGTCAGTGCGTGCATGCTGGCCTGTCACCTTTTGACCCACTGTGGCAATGAAAGTGACACACACACACACACACACACACACTTTTTACTTTTATAGCCATAAAGATTTGTCTGGGGAATGCTACCAAATTATTAACATAGTAATTAAAGTGATTGATACCGCAGGGTTTAATTTGTAAGGCTGAGCAGCAGAGACTGGAATGAGGGTCCAGTTGGTGTAATTAAGACAGATGAGCCACGCCAGGAGAGCTGCAGAGCTGGCATGCTACACGGTCCAGGCTCTGTGACGCCGGGGGACAAGGCCATATGTGTGACGCCAGAGGCACAGGGAGGAGGAGGCCAAAAAACGTTCAAGCAATCTCTGGATGCTGGCGATGACACACTGTGCTTTTCACTCAGAGTGACTGATCACCGAGTTGTGATTGCTCTCTGTGGAAGGCAAAACAGGCGCAATCTTAAATATGTTTGTGTTCTTATCGGTAATGCCGTTGACCTATCTTTCACAGCACAGTAGCACAGACTAGAACATCTGGCAGTTATAGGATATTGATTTATAGTTTTATCAGTGGTCTGACAACATCGTATGGGGGAAAAGTCAAAACACAATTGCTTTGTCCAAAGATATTTTCTGCAGCTCAAGAGCTGATGTTAAGACTGCAGTCAAGCTTTCCCAAACCACCATTGTCAAAACTATTGTTTGCTGTGACAGTTCATCCCCAGGGCTTGGGAGTCTATGGTGCACCAGGCATCAAGGAACACTAAGATTCCCTTCCTGTATGTCACAGCACAGAGGGAATATACATCTCTGTTGTGAATTAACCCCAGTTAGTGCTACATTGCATTCTCTCTCTCTCTCTCTCTCTCTCTCTCTCTCTCTCTCTCTCTCTCTCTCTCTCTCTCTCTCTCTCTCTCTCTCTCTCTCTCTCTCCTTCCCCTCACTCTCATGTCTCACACTAAAACTGCTCTGCACAACTAGTGGCCACATATGGAGATGCAGGGCAAGTCCGTTTTACAACAACAAAGCTGTTACTTCAAACAACAAACGTCTTTGCGCCCACGATAGAACAGCAGAGTATTTGACCGTGATTGTTTTATTCTTAATGCTGGAGCTCCCAGCTACCGTTTAATATACAAAACCAAAACAATAACAAATGCGCCTGGGGGCAGCCGGTGGCGCTGTTTGCCCAAATGCAGATCTCAGCTTTAACACGGCACCAATCCTATCTCTTTCTAAAAAATACCTCTGTGCATACTGTCTCTGCCGTCACACACTGCCTTGGTGCCTTTGCCGTCACTCCATATCACCCTGCCTGTCAGCCTTCTGATAGAAGAAGAGGCTGTGGAAGGTTGAGGAAAACAAGGCCAGGGGAGGGAGAAAGAGAGAATTGCCTGTGGATCGGTTTGAGGACACACAGCACAATGTTGTTGCTTTATGTAGTACACATTCATATGTAGGCCACAGGAGGTTGGTGGCACCTTAATTGCGGAGGACAGGGTCGTGGTAATGGCTGGAATGGGTATAAAACACATGAAACACATTGTTTCCATGTGTTTAGATTGCCATTACATTCGCTCTGTTCCGGCCATTATTATGAGCCGTCCTCGCTTTAGCAGCCTCCTATGGTGTCGGCCTTTGTATGACAACAATGGTCAGTGGCCGGCTCTCCACAGTCATTTTCACTGTTTCTGCGTTCTACAACACAATGTCTGTCTTTACTGTGTGTAGTTATTACTTCTCTATTTCTGCCAGCCGATTTAGCAATGACATGTATTCTTACTCTGGAGTTGAGCTAGTGTATTAGACAATGTACACTCGTGTCTGGCGTAGATCTATACTCGTGTCTGACATAGATGTACACTTGTGTCTGGCGCTGATCTACACTCGTGTCTGACATAGATGTACACTCGTGTCTTGCGTAGATCTACACTCGTGTCTGACATAGATGTACACTTGTGTCTGGCGCAGATCTACACTCGTGTCTGACGTAGATCTACACTCGTGTCTGGAATAGATGTACACTCGTGTTTGACATATATCTACACTCGTGTCTGACATAGATGTACACTCGTGTCTGACATATATGTACACTCATGTCTGACGTAGATGTACACTCGTGTCTGACATAGATGTACACTCGAGTATGACTGCTTATGAACATCCTCATGACACAGTTTCCCCCATTACCTGTCAAAGGAGAAATGTGTGGGTTTCTGTGTTTGTATTATCATAAGATCTTCATCTATCAAACTAATTGTAGTCATTGATATACAGTAATGATCAGTACGTCACATACTGTATGTTACTTCTGTCAGATAATATTGATGTGTCTACGTGAGTTTTAACCTCTTTTAATGTGTCGGTACTCTAAAGCTTTATCAATTTAGGCCAATGACAGATCACTGACCCAGCTGTCCTCTCTCTCTCTCTCTCTCTCTCTCTCTCTCTCACTCCCTCTCTCTCTCTCTCTCTCCCTTTCTCTTTGTCTCTTTCTCTCTTCCCACAGGAAGCGACCACGGCACCCAGTAATGTTGCTGTACTCCTCTACCTGCATGGCCCTCCTCTCTCTCCTACTCTCTCCTGCCCTCAGCCGTAAGTTACTCAGAAGCCTTCAGGGTCATGATGGGAACATCACTTCCTCATAACGGTGTACTACTGGGATGTGGTGTTTGCTTGCACAGCTACTTTTGATATGGATAATTAACTTTCTTTTTGGTATCAAAACACAAACATTGTTTCAGAATACTATCACAGGTCATTCCATTTATTATAATTGCAAATATATTATTAAGACAGAAATAGCAGACATAGTGTAGCCTACTGTACTAGTCTGTAGATTAATTCAGATAATCTCTTGTTTCTTAATTGTTACAGATGCCGTATCTTAATTTGATCATGCTGTTGTTGCGTGATTTTTTTGCAAAGGCTTCTAAAGTTTGTAGTTTCCATTTAAACATGTCAGACTTGGTTAGCCCTAGTGAAAAATGTCTCAAGCCCTACAAAAATAAATATGTCAATTATAATCCGCATAATAATTCACATGATTTTCCTTCTGTAGCAAACTGGCTCAAATTAAGATTCTACATCTGTATAAGCCTCTCTTCCAAGCTGTCAGAGAGATATAATAGCACACATTATGGGTGTTTTCAACATCAAAACAAATACATTACAGACTTGGGGGAATATCTAATGCAGAAAACAAACCTAATGGTTATTCTTATTACGTGTAAAGATACTTGGGGGAATATCTAATGCAGAAAACAAACCTAATGGTTATTCTTATTACGTGTAAAGTGAATGCCATCTTGTAGCACGGTTTGCTTTCGCAGTACAAGCACATGATGTGTGGTCTAATAGGTAGCTAGATGACTTTCCTTTTGGAAATGGTCTGCTTACATCCACTAGTCATCATCATAGCTCTCAGTCACACGTAACGGCGGTGTTGTACTGTAAGAGCTGAGCTGAAGTCCATCTCAATCTCCTGCTCATTTAGCGCAATGACTAGGCGGCTAAAACACTTGGGGTGAATCCAAAATGACATCCTATTCCCATTATAGTGCACTACTTTTGACCAGAGCCTATAGAGATATGGTCAAAAGTAGTGCACTATATATGGAATAGGGTGCCATTTGGGACACATTCCCTGGTGTTGGAGAGAGAGCCGTTAACTCCTTACAGCCCACACTGCACAGTTAGAGAAGTGTTTATGGCCACTAAACACACAGGATAAATACCATCTCCCCAAAGTATCCCCTCCACTCAGCAGTTACGGTGGAGTTGATAGGTGCTTCCAGATGTGTTGCCTGCACAGTCTGCACATCCAAATGCGCTGACTCAGGTTATTGACTGGGAGTAGAGGCTAGAGGTACTCCGGCACCCAGTGCTGTTTCATTACTTCCAGATCTTTGTTTTCTAGTTTCCCCATGCAATGCATTTTCATCCTCATATCGAACAGGAGGAGGAGGCTAGGAGATTTGTTTTCTGATTCTTGAGTACTTTAGTAGCTTCACATTGAGATGTTACTGCTACAGTAGAGCAAGGCTCTTCAATGAAACATTACCAGATGTTTCCCGCTGTCGTTGTTTCACGTTTCAAGGTTCACTTTTAAGGTTTTAGTTGAGAAGGAAATGTAAAAAATCACCTCAGGGTTCAGTTACATTACATCACCTCTTTTTTTCAATGAATCGCATCGAATGACAGTTAACAATTTAGAATCCCAGACAGATACGAAGGCTATATTAAACTAACAAAGACTAAAGACACAAGAATATTATAGGTCACTCAATCACACAAGAAAAACACAATAGCATAATAGTGTGAT